>NC_043022.1:700128-715128 GCF_006345805.1 Octopus sinensis
TACATGGCACCTTGGGCAAGTGTCTTCTACTATTGCCTCAGGCCACCAAAGCCTTGTGGGTGGATTTGGTAGACAGAAACTGAAAAAGGCCTGTCGTATATGTGTGTGTGTGTGTGTGTGTGTGTGTCGGTCGGTATGTTAATGACCCCTATAACTTAGCAGGTTGGCAAAAGGGACCAATAGAATAAGTGCTGGGCTTTAAAAAATAAGTGTCAATTCATTCAACTAAAATTCTTTGAGACTGTGCTCCAGCATGGCCATCGTCTAATGACTGAAACAAGTAAGACATATATGCATACATATACACACACATACATATGATACGGGAGTATTGTAAATATATATATATATATATATATATGTATGTATATATACATGTGTGTGTATAAACAAACGTTAAATGTATATATATAAATGGTGATGATGGTGATATATATGTGTGTGTATATATATATATATATATATATATATATATATATATATATATATGCACACACACATACATACATACATATGTGTGTGTGTTATTTGTCCCCTATCACCACTTGACAACCCGTGTTGGTTTGTTTACATCTCAAATAACTTTGGAGTTTCAACAGAAGAGACCAATGGAATAAGTACTGGCATCACTTTAATTGAAACAAGTAAATAGGAAAATGATAAAAAAATATTTTTAAAAAAAAAGGCTTTGTTATTGAGAAAACGGTTGGGACATGAATTGACAAAGTTTTAATGAAAAGTTTCAATTTAGCTCACTTTAAACAGGAAGTTTGTGTCATACAACCAGTGACGGTCAAGGGTGGGTTGGTATAAATAGACTGAAGAAAAAATAAGAGATTAAAAAACAAACACCAATAGAATGGGATTCGAAAGAGATTTAGCTGCTATTTCTAGTAAAACAAGTGACCGCGTAGACTCTCGCACTGACTCAAACATGACGTGTAATCTTCCTGATTTAGTTTGTAATTGAATTATTTAACGATGTGATTATGTGTGTTGTAGTTGTAGTACTTCCTGTATGACTTGTCCTGCTTGTATGACATCCATCACATTATTGTACGAAGAAAACGGTGGGATGTAAACAGCCATTCATAGAGAAGTTGATTCATGGCTTTATTGACTTCTGTTCCTTCTTTTTCTATCTATTTCTGGTTATTGGTCTTTCTCGGGAAGTGTGTGTGTGTGTGTGTGTGTGTGGTAGTGGTGTTGATGGTTGCTTGTAAGCCAGTCTTTTCATTTATATATCATCAGCATCATCACCATTTAATGTCCGTTGTCCATGCTGGTATGGGTTGGACAGTTTGACCAGAGCTACACCAGACTCCAGTCTAGTTTGGCCTGGTCTCTGGGACTGGATTCCCTTCCTAATGCCAACCACTTACAGGGTCTGCTGGGTGATTTTACATGGTACCACACAGGCACTTTTACATGATACCATATATATATATATATATATATATATCTCTATATAAACGGCAGTTTGTCTGTGCGTGTTTCTGTGTGTCTGTTTGCTTGTACCTCACCCTGCACGGCTTTCAACCGATTTGGTGAAACTTGACACACACATAGCCCAATGTCATAATTCAAAAACTAACGCAGCGAAAATTTGAAAAGTTCCCCCCAGTCTGAAAAGTCGATAAATTCGACATGGGGTCGAGAATCAGGAACACAACACCACAACTGTGTAGGGGACGCAACCCACCTTTTTTAACTATCAAAGAAAATTTACCATCATTTTTTTCCATTTTTTCTATTTTTGGCTATAAACTCTCTAAAAATGCTTTATAGTTATTTCCTACAAACTGAGCAACGCCGGGCGATACTGCTAGTATATAGTATATATATACTCTTTTACTTCTTTCAGCCATTTGACTGTGGCCATGCTGGAGCACCGCTTAGTCGAGCAAATCGACCCCAGGACTTATTCTTTGTAAGCTTAGTGCTTATTCTATCGACGGGCTTCTTTCAGTTTCCGTCTACCAAATCCACTCACAAGGCTTTGGTCGGCCCGAGGCTACAGTAGAAGACACTTGCCCAACGTGCCATGCAGTGGAACTGAACCCAGAACCGTGTGGTTGGTTAGCAAGCTACTTACCACACAGCCACTCCTGCGCCGCCTATATATATATATATATTATATATGAAGAAATAGCTAAACCCTTTGACTGCTATTCTAAATTCGGTATGTGGTAAGGCATTCGTTGCTGAACCCTTATTGCTTAGTATATATATATATATATATATATATATATATAATATATGGATGGCTGATAGAAAATGGAATTAGCAACATTCTTTATTTAAAATCACTACAAATTGTTTTGACACATTGTCCAGTTAACAGGAGCATTTCTACTGTATGTTGACATCAGATAGCCAGTAGCTGTGGACAAGCTTTGCACAGAACTCTACAAGGTTTTTACCCAAATCTTATTTATCTGTGTGTGTGTTGGGTGCCACATTAAAAGCACCCAACATACACTGTAAAGTGGCTGGTGTTTGGGGGGGGGGGGGACATCCAGCCACAGAAATCAAACTGGAACCTGGTGCAGCTCTGGTCAAAGCAACCAACCGATGCCAGCAAGGAAAAATGGCTGTTAGAGGACGATGATGATATAATATATATATTTATGTATATGATAGGCACAGATGTAGCTGTGTGGTTAAGAAGGGTTTTGAGTTCAATACTGCTGCGTGAGACCTCGGGCAAGTGTCTTTTAATCGAGTTCCAAGCCAACCAAAGCCTTGTGAATGCATTTGGCAGACAGAAAGTGAAATAAGCCCTTCATTTGTGTGTCATATGTCATATATATATATATATTCTTTTTTCTTTTATTCTTTTATTTGTTTTAGTCATTTGACTGTAACCATGCTGGAGCACCACCTTTAGTTAACAAATCGACCCCAGGACTTATTCTTTCTAAGCCCAGTACTTATTCTATCGTTCTCTTCTGCTGAACCACTAAGTGATGGGGACATAAACACACCAACATCTGTTCTCAAGCAATCGTGGGGGGGAGGGGGCAAACATAGACACACACACACATATATATATATATATATATACAATGGGCTTCTTTCAGTTTCTGTCTACCAAATCCACTCACAAGACTTTGGTCAGTTCGAGGCTATAGTAGAAGATACTTGCTCAAGGTGTCACTCAGTAGGACTGAACTCGAAGCCGTGTAGTTGGAAAAGTAAGCTTCTTATTTCTTTATTGACCCCAAAAAGGTGAAAGGCAAAGTCGACCTCGGCGGAATTTGAACTCAGAATGTATAAAGACAGATGAAATACCGCTAAGCATTTCGACCGGCGTGCTAACGTTTCTGCCAGCAGCTCACCACCTGTGGTAAGCTTCTTACCACACAACCACTCCTGGGCCTATATATATATAGATCAAGTGCAATTGGATGCTTAGCCACATTGGATCATCCGAGGAACATTTTATTGTATTCTGATATACGGTAACACAATACAATAAAATGCTGTTTCCATTGTAGTTAAAGATGCAATTACATTTGGAGCATCAAGTGCAGAGTTCCAAACAAGCAGAATGTTTAAAGATGTGTAGGGAGACATGATTATAACTCAACAATCAAGCGAAAATGAAGTAGTGTCCATGTTTGTATTTGGTGTGTTATAATGTGAAATATGTACAAGTGGGATAATAACTTCTTTTTTTTTTATGTCAAACTTGTGATTTAGTAAAGTTTGTTGTGCCCTCGTTATTGTGTTTAGAAAGGCGGACAGAAAATCTTACTGGCAAGAATATATATATGTGTATATGTATGTGTGTGTGTGTATGCATATATGTATATATATATATATATATATACATACACACACATATGGAAAGCGAACGCTAAATAAATGATGACACATACATACACACACATGAAGCCGCATGGTTTAGTGGCTAGGGTATTCGTAGGGTCGCGAGTTAGATTGCCAGCAGTGCCTTGTGTCCTTGAGCAAGACACTTTATGTCACAGTGCCCCAGTCCACTCAGCTGGCAAAAATGAGTGTTACCTGTATTTCAAAGGGCCAGCCTTGTTTGACAAACACAATGACTCACACACACACACACACATACACACATATATATATATATGGATTCAGGCTTCCATACAGTTTCTGTCTCCCAAATTCCCTCACAAAACATTGCTTGGTCTGGGGCTATAGTGACAGGCACTTGCCCAATATGTCATCTTGTGGGGCTGAACCCAGAACCTTGTTGTTGCAAAGCAATCTTCCTAACTACACAACCAGTCCACCACCTACGCATCTACATGTGTGTGTGTGTGTGTGTGCATGTGTAAACACACACACACACACACACATATATAAACTGCCCACCTACCTATTTATTGCTGTATTTGTGTGTTGCTTTTTTTTTCTTTTGCCTATTATAAGAGTTCATTATTAATGGTTTGCTTAATTTTTTATTCCATTCTTTTGAGGAATTATCAGTAATGCAACTAAAAGAAAAACCATTCAACCGTTAAGATATGATTCTTGTGCTTTACTTGACTGATTTCGGTTGAGGATAGATTTTGTTTGTTTGTTTCTTGGTTTTGTTTTCTTTTGTTGTTTTATCTTTTGTTGTCTTCCAAAATTGTTTAGAGTTTTCCTAAAGACGGACCACTCTGGCTCAGGTATCAAACACCTTCACTTAAGGGGTTGCTTATGGGTTGCAAGTTCAAAACCTTGTCACAGTCATTTTATTCTTTTAGGTTTGAACTTCATATCACAGGATGGTCATGGTTAGAATGTCTTCAATCATAGCTATGTTTGATCAAGGGTTCATTACCTAGAAGATAAAGAAGCAAATTTGTCCACTTCTGTCACAGTTTAAATATTACCAAATTTAATTAATGAATTAACGACTGTTGTCAGCTTGTAGGTTTGATCTTCATTACTTAATTAATCCTACAGTGCCTGAATTATCGTTAAGCGACAGAAGGAAAGAAAAAAACCAGAAGCGTTATTGGCAATTTGAAATGCGTGACTAAACCAGTTGCAGCAACCATCAGATATTATGATTGCTTGCGTGCGATAATGTCGTTCAGTCGTAAAGAATCCACGGAGCTTGTCCAAGCTTTTCAATTTTGTCGGTCATTATTTTTGCTTTCTCTTCATAAAGAGCGTAGCTTTTGAGGTGTCAGAAATTATTAACGAGAGTCGTTAGAGCATTACGGCACTGATTGAACTCCTAAATAACCACATAGTTAAATTGCAATGAATTATTTTGATTTCCTTTTCGTTTGTTTTTGGTTGTTATTTTCTCCAAATTGTCCAGCACAGTAGTGTTTTTTTTTAAGTGAAATTTTAAATGGATCTTTGATGGTTTTGACTGGCAAGTCATGGTTTTAGGTTCAGTCCTACAGTACAGCACCTGGGACAAATGTTTCCTAATGTAGTTCCAGGACAACCAATGCCTTGAGTGAATTTGGTAGAAACTGTGTGTGTTTGTCGTCTCCACCACTTGATAGCCAATGTTGGTTTGTTTACATCCCCATAATTTAGCAGGGTGGCAAAAAAAAAAACAAAATGATAGATTAGGTACCAGACTAAAAAAATAAGTACTGGGGTCAATTTGTTTGACAAAAACCCTTCAAGACAATGCCCCAGCATGACCACAGCCCAGTAAGTGAAACAAGTAAAAAGTATGTCATACACACATTACACACCATACACACACTTTAGGCTTTCATGCTCAAGGTGACCCTCTTCAAAAGTTTTACAACCTTCCCTTTATACACTTCTTTCACTCAGATCTTTCCAAAGCTTGTTCTTTCCAATTCTTTACATTGACCTGCAGTTCTTTCGGGTTGCCTTATTGTGTAGCTTATATATATATATATACACACACACATACATACATATCCCACGTGGTGCCACATAAAAGCACCCAGCACTCTCTGTAAAGTGGTTGGCATTAGGAAGGGCATCCAGCGGTTGAAACCATGCCAGATCAGACTGGAGTCTGGTGCAGCCAGCTCTGGTCACACCATCCAACCCATGCCAGCATGGACAACGGACATTAAATGGTGATGATGATACAGACATATATACAATATCCATGTGACTATGTATCAGTGAACGTTCACATTCAGTACTTCATATGGAAAATTACTAAGCTAGCTCTGTGCCTTCAAAGACTTGCGGAATACAAAACCAGATTCCCTTACTTGGAAAAACAGATAAGTGTTTGTGACAGGAAGAGCATCCAGCTGTAAAACAAATGCCTTGATGATATCATGTAGTTGTCTAACCCATGCTGGAGAAAAAACACAGACATAAAACAAAGACTGTTGTTCTTACTCTGGGTTTGTTACAAATTTGTTTATGAAACCGTTCAACCACAAACTACTTCACATTTAAATACTACTACTACTCTTCCAGTTATTCTACCAGAAATTTCTTTGTCTCAGACATTGCATTCTTGTGAAGTCAACCAAAAAATTTGCTTGATTTTTTTTTGTTTTGTTTGGTTTTTTTTCCTTCTTTCCCAAAGAGTTGATTGTGTGGGATGTATGTTCTGACTTTCAACTGTCATAACAATAATAATAATAACAACTTTGATGGCATGCACTGCTCTTTCACTCAATAATAATAATAATAATGATAATAAAAGTAGCAATTATATATATATATATACATATATATATATTTTTTTTTATGCGGTGGTTGTTGTTTAAGAAACAGTTTTCCGTTTGTTTCATTTAGGTTACACATGAGGCTGCGTTCGTTTGCGTTTCCAATCATTAACACGGTTTAATTAACCGATCAGGCGAGCGAATGAGCATGCACTGCTGCCACCATGTCGATTGTCTCTTTTTTTTTGCGCGCGCGTGGGGGGTGGGGCTGATTTTTGCACAGTAACAGCAATGGTGCGATCGGCTGTTGCTCATTCGAGCGAATAATTCCATCACCACCGCCGCCACCACAACCACTAACACAAGCACACCCTCTCCTAATCCACCCATCCTGCCTCCTTCTACATCATCGTCATCCCCTTCGCCCATCCCACCACGCCCTGATTTGTGAGATTATTTATTTATTAACTGTAGTTTTTCAAACCAGATTAATTCTCCCCACATGTATAAGTAATTACATAAATACTCGGTCATTAGATATCCTTGAATCAGGTTTCCAATGGATTATCTCTCATTAGTGTTTGTTTGTTCTTGCTGTTGTTTGTTGTTGTTGTTGTTAAATTGTAGACTAAGTCAGGCTTAACAACATATCTTCCCCCAAATACCTGTCATGTTTAAGCTTTTTTAAAACTCCTAATTGAAAAACAAAAAAATACGGAGGGGGGGCACTCGCAATAATGATAATAATGATAATGGTGATGATGATGATGGAGGTGGTAATGCTGATAATGGTGATGGTGGTGATGGTGATGATGATCTTTTTGTTTTTTTTCCATATTTTGTTTTAATTATTCATTTATTTATTAATTCTCTCGTAGATCTGATTATAAATCCATCTTCTCTTTCGTACTCCCAGTTTTATCCAAAAATGTTTAAATAAATAAAAAATAAGGACAAATAAGTTTGCGGATCATATTAAAATATTATAATCCAGTCGACCAGATTTTACTTCGGTTCTTGCAGTTCTTCACTGTTCTTCTTATTTTAGCTGCTGCAGTGGCTTCCTTTCGATATTCACCAAATCAAAGTTCTTTACTTGTTCACAGTAAAATCAACTTCATTTTGTAGCTCTACAAAAATCGGTGATCAGTTCCCTTGACCACTGGTGGTAGAGAAGTGGGATGGGGTGGGGTTTCATGCCCTTCTCAATGGAAGTGAAGCAGCTTAACCTGAAAATGAAATCTATATCACAGACTTCGATGTATTGATCAGACCATTGGATCTGGTCTTACACTCCTAGTCACAATCCACTTCCTCATTGTTGTGGCTTTTGAATGATTCCACCCCACTGGCTTGGCAGGTGAGCCAACCTCAGTCTTTTGCAGAGTTACCCACCTATTTGCTGGGTGAACCAGATCAGCATGAGATGGAGTGAAGTGTTTTGCTCAAGCATATGATGCACCACTGGTCTGGGAAGTGAAACCACAATATTGCTATTGTGAGAGCAGCACCCTAACCACTGTGCCACACACTTTCACAAATCATGGACTTGGTTCAGTTAAAAGCTTACTCCTAAAGTCATAGCAATCACCTATCACAATTATGATTGTAACTTGGCTGAGATCATTAACAGTCTGGAGCAATGTGAAATGAAGTGCCTTGCTCAAGCCCATAATGCACTGTTGGTCTGGGAATCAAAACTGCAATCTTGTAATCATAACTGCAATGCCCTAACCAGTAGGCCACTCCACACTCCTTCACAGGTCACAGACTTGGTTCAATTAAACGCTTACCTCTGAAGTTACGACGATCACCTGTCACAATTGTTATGTTGGTGTGGTTGTAACTTCCTTGAGTTTATTAACCTCTCCTATAGAGATAACATCTGTCTTGGTACTATTTACATCTACACATCTGCGTGTAGGTGTGAATAGGACAGCACTTTTATTGCCTCAGATGAGGTGAACAATCTAAGAAAATCTAAAGACAATTTAATTGTATTAACTATATAACTCTCTCTCTCTTCTCTTGGACATTTTCAAATGTTATTATTAAGCATCTTGTTGAAGGCGTTTGATTAGCGGATTGAATGTAGCTTTCCGACATCCAAGATTATATAAAGAGACTTGCATGTTTGGATATTTAGAGCGGAATAGGTAACCGAGTCGAGAGAGTAACAAACGACTAAATGAAACTTGAAAGGTTAGAAGTTCACATCCTCCTGTTGGCATTTCATTGTCTGAATGAAGGCCTTAAACTCATAAGTGACCCAACCCACCTAGCTTTGAACAGGTGATAGGCACCATAGGGTGGTGCAATTCACTGCTGAGAGTAGTAAGACCAGCTCCTCCTCAGAGTATATATATATATATATATAATATAATAAACATGTTCTCTACTAAAACGTGTTGAGTAATGGTTCAGTTTCATGTTAAATTGTCTTTAATTATAACTCTACATTAAAATGTATATATATATATATATATATATATATGCATACACATACACACACATAAAGACATACATACATGATGGGCTTCCATGCAGTTACTGACTACTCACAAAGCAGTGGTTGATTCAGGCCTATTGTAGAAGACACTTGCCCAAGGTGGCCGTACAGTGGGACTGATCCCAAAGCCGTGTGGCTGCAAAGTGAATTTATCAACCACACAGCCATACCTGCACCCGTGTTTAGTAATATAATTTTAGATACCCTGTAAAAGACGGTAAGGTCTCGGCTACAACACCTTTTGATAATCGATCAGATCTTCTATCTATTTCTCTCTCTCTCTCTCTCAGGGATGACTCGGGGCTAAATAACACCAACAAGGTTTTGTGCCAAGTAACAATACAGCTGGTTCCTTTGTATGTTTTTTACCACTTTTTGCTTCTCTGTTTTTCTACTGATCGTATCAAGACGTGCATGGGCGAGCTATATCTACACTACAATCTTTATGTGTACAGGGGATACGCATACATACATATATATATGTGTGTGTGTATATATATACACACACACACACACAACGTATATGAATATATTTTTTTTGTTTGTTCTTCTTTGTTTGGATTCACTATATACACATATATATGTAATTGTATATATATATATATATATATGCACACACATATACACTCGTCCGTACAGATTTATCTATGAAGATATATTTATACAAGTGTGTGTGTGCGTGTTGGGGTCGGGGTAGTGTTAGTGTGCACGTGCCATAGGAACAGATGTGTTTGTATCTATATCTCTCTCTATGTGTTTGGTAAATCAGCATATTCATATGTGTGTGCGTGTGTGTCTATACGTGTTTGTCTCCGTGCGTGTCTACATGTGTTTGTCTCCGCGTGTATGTGTGTGTGCGTCTGTGTCTGTGTCTGTCTGCATGTGTGCACGTGCCTGTTTGTATGTATATCAGTGTGTCAACTATTTGGACATAAGCCTCTTTCTAAGCAAGTAATTGATTTCTTTCATTAAATGATAGAAGAAAACCTTGCTTCTTTCTCTCTCCTTTTCTCTCTCTCCTTCTCTCTCTCTCCTTCTCTCTCTCTCTCTCTCTCTCCTTCTCTCTCTCATTCCCTTCCTCTCAATCCAAAGAATCCATAATATAAAATTTATTCACTGAACTGTCATAGGCTGAATCAGATCATCTGCAAAAGAAAATAAGTACATCTCACCCAGCAGCATTAGGCGGGGGTGGGCTGGGCAGGAGAGGAGTTTCAAGCTGGACTAGACTGGTTGATGGTTTGGGGCTAGAGAAAACCTGTCCTTTGTATATTTTCTATAGCTTGATTTGTGATTCATATTCAAGCTCCCCTCCCCCAGTGTCAAAGTCTAAGCCACTCCTTCACTCCTACCCCTCACCCTCACATACATATCACCTCTGCTTCATTTTGTATGCACCACCTTCTCTCCCACCGCCATCTCAACATCAATCTTTTTTTAACCTTTCCTTCAAAATCAGAATGAGCATTCAATTGAAATGTGCTGAGTTTTTTAAAGTCATTGCCTCTGGTGTGGTTCGAACTTTTGACCTAAGAGTACATAACTAAATACTGTAGCTATACTTGTTTTAGTCCAGTGCTCTTTCGTCTTGACTATCTACACAAGTAAATAGTATTTACTGATCTCTTATAAAGATCCTATGACTTCCAGTCAGATCAGAGTTGCCCTACTTGGTATCTGGTACTGAAGAGGGTGAAAGAAGTTGAAATACTGATCCATATTTGAACTGTTTATTTCACATCACTGCTTTGTTTGTGCTTCACCTGTGCAATAATAATAATAATGATAATGATAATAATAATAATTAATAATGGTTTCTAATTTAGACGCATTCAGCAGTTTTGAGAGGAGGGGTGAGTCAACACCATCAGCCCCAGTTTATGACTATAAGGGAAATGAACAGCAAAGTTGACTTTGGTGGGATTTGAACTCAGAACATAAAGGATTAAAGCAAACAGCACAAAGCATCTTGTGTGATGTTCTAATGACTCAGCCAGTCTGGTTCCTACTTTGTAATATTTTGACTTCAAGATTTAGTTGGGGCAGGGGAGGGGTTACTTGTAAACTTTTAAATACCAAATCAGAATTGAATAAAAATAGTTGACTCCATATCTGAAACTAATTGAATAAGTCTGGGTTTATTAACATTAATTTGGAAGTTCCTTATCAGAAACTGCACCTGGAAACTAAAATGCAAAGGTCTCTTTCACAGGGTGTATGTGATGGCTGGGTGTTTGCGAGGTTTTATTAACCAAATCTTTGCAGTTACACCTTCACCTCAAAATTACTACCCTTTTGCCTAAGTCAGAAACCATCATCATCATCATCATCATCATTATTATTATTATTATTATTATTATTATTATGGTGAAGATATTGCAAAATATTGTGCAATCATTATTGTTCCAGACTCCAGTTCAGGTCAGCTCTAATCAAGCAGACGTGATCAAAGACATTCCAGCCATAACCATTCCATAGTGTACCTAGGACTACATAGTCCAATGTGTCCTTCCTTTTCCATTAATATGGTAGAGTGTGACGGGAGGAAGATTAGATCCTGCTGATGTTGTTTATGAAGCTTCCTCCTCGACTCAAAAGTCAGCAGCCATTGTTACCAAGGCTGTCTGTATTATTTATCATAATATATTCACGAATCTATTTCTGTGCGAGTTGTCTCACCCAGCTGTAGCACCCTGAGCCAGTTTACCGGTGACTGCCCCCCACCCCACCTTACTCCCACCCCTTTCACTAAATATTTCAGACAACAACAGCTCTTATCTCACCTCGACAATCTGCTTGTACAGACACGCACTGCTTGTTCACTCTGCATAGGCGGCATCATCATTGACATCATCATCATCATCATACTTCTATCTTTTTCATGGGTGACACAGGTTTTCTTTTGTACCATGTCTGGCCTATGCCGTGACCCTTTGTCATCAGGCTCTTGAGATCAGCTGTCATTTCTCCTCCCTATGTTTACCTTGGACTTCCTCTTCCAGCTGATCTCGAGAGCCTCCACAGCATAGGCCAGACATGGTACAAAAGAAAACCTGGTAGCAGAGTATGGTTACAGCATGCCTCCTCGCCCAGCTCCATGGAATGGTAAGCTTCACCTCAATTGCTACATGTGTGGGCTTCTAGTCACCACCAGCATGTTACAACCTTTCCTTACTCCCCCGCCCTTCCCATTCCATTCCAACATGGTCTTTCTTCTACAACTGAGAGCCAAGTTGTGCTAACCTCAAACATTAACAGTTCCACTCCAGTGGTTGCATGAGTGGATGGTTGGTTGGTCAGCTGGTTGGCTTTCCCACCCTCCTCTCAGACCTTAACAGTTTCTTCTTGTTTTACAGGTGAAAAAATAATGCAAAAATCATAAATCAGAGAATTTTTCTTTTGAAAAAAAGAAAACATTTAATTTTCTTTTCTTGAAATAACCAACTAATTCACTCTCTTTCTCTCTCTCTCTCTCTCTCTCTCTCTCTCTCTCTCTCTCTCTCTCTCTCTCTCTCTCTCTCTCTCTCTTGATACTGTTTTCTTTGTCTCTCTGTCACCTCTTTCTATCTTTCTTTCTCTGATCCCCCTCTCATGTTTCCTTTGGCCTCTCTCTCTTTCTCTCCTTCCCCCCTCTCTGCTCAGCTTCTCTGACTCTCCCTTTCTCTTGATACCACCAGGTTCCTTTGTGTCTTTCTCTGCACCCCCCTTACATTTCCTTCTCTGACCTCCTCTCTCTCTCTCCCCACCTCTCCCTCTCTTTCACCCCCCTCTTTCTTCTCTTTATCTCTATCTTTCACCCCCCCCCACTTCACATCTCATTTCCATCTCTTTGTTTTCTGAACTTACAACATATTTGATGCTGTGTGTGTGTGTGTTTGTGTGCATGTATGTGTGTATGCAGTTGTGTGCACATGCATATATGTATATGTATGTGCAGGCATGTGGAAATATGTGTATAGCAAGAAGAGGTGAGGGTGTTTATATTAGCTTCTCCTTCTTTTCCACCAACACCACCGCCACCACCACACTCCTCTCTAACTAATATGATACCCTAACCTCACCCCGCTCCCACTTCTTTCCACCCCACCCCCACCCCCCAGCCCCAATTTCCTTTTCATGGTAAATGGACTTTCTAGTGAAAACTGTCAGAAGCTTTATCAAGATTTCACTATCACAGAATATTATTTAACATCAATGTTTAAATAGCTTTAGGTTTGGAGATAGAGCGGTGATGGTGGCAATGGCAATGGTGATAGTGGTGGTGGTGATGGTGATGATGGTGGTGGTGGTAGCAGTGGTAGTGGCAACAGCAGTAATGACAATGGTGGTGGAGCTGTCAGCAATGGTAATAGTAGCGGTGGTGGTGGTACCGGCAGCAATGGTGATAGTGGTGGGGGTGGCAGTTTGTTTTAGTATTTGTTGGATTTTTTGTTGTGGTTGTTTTAGTAGATGCTATCGTTTCTTTCAGTTGCATTTATTTTGTTTATATATATATATTTATGTGTGGAGGCGCAATGGTCCAGTGGTTAGGGCAGCGGACTTGCAGTCGTAGGATTGCGGTTTCGATTCCCAGACCGGGCGTTGTGAGTGTTTATTGAGCGAAAACACCTAAAGCTCCACGAGGCTCCAGCCAGGGGTGTTGGCGATCCCTGCTGTACTCTTTTGCCACAACTTTCTCTCATTCTTTCTTCTGTTGGTCGACTCGCTTAGTCAGCGGGGTGGCGTCATTTGAAGGCTAAAATAATGCGAAGCGCATTGTGACCAGTGATGTGCAGCAACATCTGATAGCCTGGTCGATCACAGTGGTATATTTATTTGTATGTGTGTGTTTTGTGGTGCATTATTGCAGGTTTTTACATTAGAAAAGGGGTGTCAGTTAAATCTTGAAAAATTGGCGCTATTCGTTGCTTAACTCTTGATCAACCTTGCTCCAGATGGCCAACAATAAAAGGTGTTCCAATCATGACCATCCTGTCATTTTCTTATTATTATTATTATTTATTCTTTTTATCTGGTCTCCGTACCGGTGGCACGTAAAAGACACCATTCAAACGTGATCGTTACCAGCATCGCCTTACTGGCACCCGTGCTGGTGGCATGTGTAAAGGATTCGAGCGAGGTCGTTGTCAGTACCACCAGACTGGCACGTAAAAGCACCCACTACACTCTCGGAGTGGTTGGCATTAGGAACGGCATCCAGCTGCAGAAACACTGCCAGATCAAGATTGGAGCCTGGTGCAGCCATCTGGTTCGCCAGACCTCAGTCAATCGTCCAACCCATGCTAGCATGGAAAACGGACGTTAAACAATGATGATGATGATGATGATGATGATGATGATCTCCAGTTTTGTTGTAACTCTTGGAGTCTTGCTGCTTGCAGCCTTCAGTACCATGCTATCCGTTCTGTTCAACTATCTGATACTTTCCTGATTATTCTGGCCCTGCCAAGGAGGCAAACCTTATGTGACAGTTCTCCTGGGCACTCTATCCTGATTTCCCCATCCCCTGGTTCACCACCGCTTCTCCACCTCCTCTCCTTTCCTACACACAAGGAATTGAAAGCTTCTTCATGATGCTGCACAGTTTTGGCGCAAAAGTTCTTGCTGCTGCTCGTATCATATTGCAACACTGACATGTGCATACAATTTTGCATCTTGTGCACATTAATTAACATTGCTCCTCGCACCAAAATTTTTTTTTATCTCATTTTTTTAACAGCTGCAATACCTTCCCCAGGGAAGCCAAACTGCACCCACCACCATTATTTCCTCACCTTGGCCACCAGTTTATCTCAATGGTTGTTACCTGTGTGTGTGTGTGCGTGCGTGCATGAGTATGTATGTACGTTTCTGTGTTATATCTGTATATTATCTATATATATATGTGTGTGT
>NC_043022.1:720128-722628 GCF_006345805.1 Octopus sinensis
TTCACCTGAGACTGCCCCTGGATCTACAACACATTCTGCTAAGCATTTCACCCAGCATGCTAATGATTCTGTTAACATTCAGCTTTATTTTAACCAGTAATATTGGTTTTAAAATTTGACACAAGGCCAGTAAGTTCAGGGGAGGGTTAAAGTCGATTACACTGACCCCCAACGATCAACTGGTATATTTATTTTATTGAGTCCATAAGGATGAACGGTAAAATCAATTCCTGCAGAATTTGAACTTGAGAACGTAAAGACAGGTGGAATGCTGCTAAACATTTTCCCCCAGTGTGTTAACGATTCTTTCAGCGTTCAGCTTTATTTTGACCAGAAATATTGGTTTAAAATTTTGGCATAAGGTCAGCACGTTCAAGGGAAGGCAAAAGTCAATTACATCGATCCCCCAACATTCAACTGGTACTTATTTTATCAAAGATGAAAGGCAAAGTCAACCTTGGTAGAGTTTGAACTCGGAACATAAAGACGGACGAAATGCCACGAAGCATTTTGCCAGACATGCTTCACTCCACCCGAAAAAATGACGGACATTTTACTTCCTCCTGTTTTCAAAATTAACTGAACCAAAACTGCCAGAATCTCTGCAGAAAGATGGAATAAATCTGGATATTTTCAGGTTAATTATAACAACTGTTTGCTGCACATTGACTTCCTTTTCCTCTCCCCACCCCCACACCAGCCTCTACTTTGTTTTCTACTTCTTTCCTCTTCTTCCTCCTTTTCTTTCTCTCCTTTTCTATTTTCTCCTTCTTTCTTTTCTGTGCTCTCTTTTCTTTTGGTTGTTGTCACAAGAGAAAAGACTTTCATGCGACAGCGATTCTTCCTTTCTTTCCTCACATTAATATTTCATAAGAGACCATTGAAAGTGGTGGATAAAGTTCTTGCTTAAGGAGAGCACATATATATTATTTATATATATTTGTATATATCTGTGTGCACGTGTGTGTGTGTGGATATGTACACATGCTTGCATATGCGTATATCAGTGTTTTTGATTGTATTCATGCATGAATTTATATGAATATATGGCCATTATTATCAATACTTTTTGGTTCGTATACTGCTTGTTCTCTAAGAGGTGACAACACTCCTATTTAACCCCAGGAATAAGAAGACCATGTGGTTTTGCTCTGTATTGGACCCCCGTCACTGATGAGTGATATATGTATGTATGTATGTATGTATATATATATATAAATATATATCACTGAAAAAACTAGTAGTACGACCATGAATTTACAATATAGAATGGTGATGAAGTATAACCTCAGACCCTACCACAAGAATACATGCAGTTCCTTACTAATCTAAACTATATTGTTAACCTGCTGTACTGAGAGCTTACAAAGTATTTTGCCTCGATTGATAATCCATCTCTAATAGCTATATATATATTTATATATATATATACACATACACAATATTATAGTGAGGGCAGTTACAAGAAGTAAAACCACATGCTGGAAATAGATGTCAAAGGTCCTGAGCTACTTTATCAAATATACACTTTTTTTTTCATTGATTATTCCCTCAATTTCAGCACGAGTGTATATTTGATAAAGTAGCTTAGGGTCTTTGACATCTATTTCCAGCGTGTGGTTTTACTTTTCATAACTGCCTTTACTGTAATATTGTATTTATAAAATTATGTACTGCGTATTAATTTTTACATACATATATATATATATATATATATATATATATATATATATATATATAGTGATTGCTAGCCACTAAACCGTTTTTTTTTTTCTCTCTCCCTGCTTATTTCTGTGTTCCTTTCTGTTGAAGAGCATAGGCTCGAAACATAAAAGACTTTCTCGCTTCCCAAGCGTTAAACTAATACATCTGTTTGTTGTTTACATACCCGGCTTCGTCTTTTGTTTTGTTTGTTTTTTGTAAATTCCAACTATATATATATATATATATATATATATATATTATATATATATATATATATGCTTACATGCCTACATTTTTGTGTATGTGACCAGAGATTATATAGACAATTCTCCATGGTTGAGAAGCAAACTTCTTAACCACACAGCCATATATATATATATATATATATCACCGTGACCGACCAGGCTATCATATGTTGCTACATATCGCTGGTCACAATGCGCTTCGCATTGTTTTAGTCTTCAAATGATGCCATCCCGCTGGCTAAGCAAGGAGGCCAACAGAAGAATGAGTGAGTGAAACTTGTGGTGAAAGAGTACAGCAGGGATCACCACCACCCCCTGTCGGAGCCTCGTGGAGCCTTAGGTGTTTTCGCTGAATAAACACTCACAACGCCCGGTCTAGGAATCGAAACCGCGATCCTACAACTGTGAGTCCACTACCCTAACCACTGGGCCATTGCGCCTCCACACACCACAACACACACACACACACACACACACACATATATATATATATAATATATATATATATATATATATATAAAAGGTGTATTATAAGTATTATAGAACACAGT
>NC_043022.1:725128-800128 GCF_006345805.1 Octopus sinensis
GTTGGTGGTAATAATAATAGCAACAATAATAATGAAAGAAAAGAGGTTCAAATTGAGAATAAAGGGTTGTGTATACATGAAAAGGAGCAAGGAGGAGAGTAGCTGGCAGTGTGTAAGGGGATGCTGCGGCAGTGAGCCATCGTCATACAGGGAAGGGGAAGAGGGGCTGTTTTAGAGCCACATTAAAGGGGTCAGGTTGTGTTTTGTTTTGTTCCGACCCCATCCCTGCCACGCTATTTGTTGCTGCAGAACTGACTGATGAAGGGAAATCTCCACCACCCCACCCCGTTCATGAAGTATTTCCAGGATCCAAGGAACCGTAAATAATGGAATTTACTAAACTGACACACAATCAGTTTAGAATGACGAAACGGACAGAATGATTTCCCCATTGTTATGGTTTAGTTCTGAGTTCAAGTCCAGCCAATATCAATTTTCTTTTTTTTTCTTTTTTACCTGATGTTTTATTTTTGCGGCTACAAGACAGAATAAATCTTATTTGAAGAAGTCTCATTAAGGTACCAGTCATATATTCGTACCAATCTGGTCAACTATATCCATTTCTCATGCTTCTATTTGAGGCCCTGTACCTTGGATCAGAATTTAACATGTTCACGGCATGACTGTATGACTAAGAAGTATATATGTCTCTATGTGTGAGTATATATGAGTGTTTATGTGTGTGTGTGTGTGTGTGTGTGTGTGTGAGTATATATATATCCAAATTGAGGGTGAGGAGAAGGTAAAATCTAGGCTACATATGTTTCCCAGCTAGCAGAACCTCAGAAGTAGTAATTACCCAAAAGAGGAGTGATCTGCTAGGTACTCATCAAGCCAAAGATACCTTAGTTAAATGAAGGTTCCATTGTTGTCAGTGGATCCCAAGTTATATGTGTGTGTTTGTGTGTATGTGAGTATATATGTATATATAATGTGCATGTATGAGTATGTATATATATATATATACATACACAGGGTGCGGTGAATAAATTGTCGTCTAAATTATGCAAAAATAAAAATAACACTCACATCTCATTTTAACAGATATATTTATCAAAATTACGTAAAAATATCTTGAAATACTAAAGAGTAAATTTATTCAATGAAATTGCCATTGGCTTCAACTACAGCCCCCAAACAACTTTGGAATCTCCTGCAACTCTTCTGGATGGTCTCCTTGTTTAAGTTGGTGAATGCTGCCATAATCCTTGCCATCAGTTCATCTTTGGTGTTGTTACAAGCAGTTTTGTTGGTCTCTTGCTCAACTGTGCCCCACACATGATAATGAAGGGGTTGTAGTCTGGGGAGTTAGGTAGCCAGATGTTAGGTGTGATGTGGTTGCAGAAATTGTCTGACAGCCATGACTGGGTTCTCCTGATTGTGTGGCATGGTGCAGAGTTCTGTTGCCAGATATAGGGTCTTCCAGCAGCCACCCTCTTGACCCAGGGCAGCACTTCCTCCTCCAGCCACTTGATGTAGGCCTCTGCATTAAGTGTGACGCATGTAGGAAGATGAATGGAGGCATAAGGTAATCATCACTAGTGATCACTCCAAATACCATGATGTTGACTGGATGTTTGGTTTTTATCAATCTCGGTACATGTCCTCAGACTCTGTGTGTATTTATGTACATGCGTGAGTATATACATATATTATCACCTCGTAACCGTCTCCAATGCCTCGAATTGAGTGCAAAGGCATAACTAATGAAACTGAAAGTAAGAAGTCTTCCTGTGGCATTTGTTCTGCCTGACTTCCACAGACCGTGTCACCCTCCCTGTCATATGTAAATTCAGTGAACCATTCACTGATTGGCACATTAAAAGCATGAAGACATGCTTATTATTGTTCACATAATGAGGTATGAAATAAAACCCGAATGAATGAAGCAGGTGGTGATGGCCATGGTGATGGTGGAGGTGGGGGTATGTCTGGCTAGAAGCCTTCCAAACAGGATTTTGATTTCATTACGTGTGTATTTTGTCTAACTCCGTTTCTTTCATTGTTCTCATTCGATTTGTTAAATTGCAAAATAGCCATTGTGACGCCTTCTAAAATATCTATTTTACAATGTTCTCAGTAAATCGTGCAAGTTGCATATATATATATATATACATATATACATATATATAATGTGTGTGTGACAAGAGAACAAGAAATCATGTACTTCATTTTATTCTGTTTATGCACTCTATTGACTAATGCTTTTGTCAGATGTGTATGTGTATATATATATATATATGTGTGTGTGTGTGTATGTATAAGTCTATATACGTATATATATAATTTAAAAATAGAATAAAATCTTTATAAGAATTTATCAAGTAGTTAGTGCGACAAACCTCATAAGAGAAAAATCCACCAATTTTTCTCATAAATATATTTATTTATATTATATAGAGGGCGTTACTATACATAAATGTCACACGCTAGGAGGGACTCTTAAAGTCAAAACTATGTATGTATATAATATATATACGACGAGTTTCTTTCATTCTCCGTCTACCAAATCCACTCACAAAGCTTTGGTCGAGCTGAGTCTGCAGAAGAAGACACTTGCCCAAGGTCCCATGCTGTGGGACTGAACCCAGAACTATGTGGTTGGAAAGCAAGCTTCGTACCACACAGTCACTCCTGCACCTATATATATCTGTTATATATATATAAATATATTTTTTATTATTAGACATGTTTGTTATATATATATATAAAGGGTAAAGACCCCCTTCAGTCATGAATGACCATGGGATTGCTCCTTGAAAGTTCCCCTCCAAGGCACAAGTCTGGACAAGGTTATTTGTGGATGACCAGCAGGTGGTATCGACATGCTTTCATCCTCCACCTCTGCCCAGCAAAACATCCAAGATGAGACCGCAGGAGGGAGAGAGAGGGTTCACACCAGCAGTGCGCTTGTACTTATTTTCAGCTGAGTAGAGCTGAGCAACTTGTGATGGAGTGCTTTGCTCAGGGACACAACTTTCTGATGATGACCCCAATACCTGAATCTTTAGGGCCACACTTCTTTACAATCAGATAGTAATGTCACTGTGTATCATTAGCAAGGGGTTAAGTAGATCATATTGACCCCAGCACTTGATTTTAAGTTTGCTACTTATCCTTATTGGTCTCTCTCTCTATAAACTGAACTGTTCGGTTAAACCATATGTACATACATACATATATATATATACACACATGTATATATACAGAGAGAGTGGGAGTGCTAAAGCAAGCATGGTATAGATAGTCACACAGACTGTTACATAATTTCTTTTGGTTATTTTGTATTCCATGTAAATATACTTATCAAGCCTACCTTTTTATTTACGTGTGTTTGTGTGTGTGAAGGCACGTGGCTTAGTGGTTAAGGTGTTGGACTCATGATTGGAAGATTGTGGTTTTGATTCCTAGACCAGACAATTCTTGTGTTCTTGAGCGAAAAAAACATGTTGCCCCCATCTACTCAGCTGGCAAAAAGGAGTAACCCTGCGACAGCCTGGCATCCCATCCAGGGGCAGAATATACATGCCACAGAACCCGGAAAATCAGCCTTAAGAGCCTATGGCTCAGGAAGGACCTTACATCCCTTGAGATGAGAGATGAAGGTGAAATCTATTTGTTGTTGAGCTTTGTATAAATACAGTTAATTACTATTATTGTTATTCAAGGTGGCAAACTGGCTCAATCGTTAGCAGACCAGTAAAATGCTTAGCAGTATTTCGTCTGCCATTACATTCTGAGTTTCCAAAGGTGAATTATTCAAACCCCAAAGAATTCCTCTCAACACATGGCTCTGATGCGCCCCTATTATTACTGTTATTTGTGTAGTTTAGCAAAAGATGTTCAATTAGGGAGAATTATATATATATATAGCCTTTGATATTTGCTATCCAAAGGGTTTTTAACCTAATGTTTACATGTTATTATTTATTGCTTTATCTAATGAGAATTCCAGCAATGGAAACAAATATATGTTTATTTCTGTTTAATAGTATACACCTTTTATATTTAGGTTGGTTTCCATCTATTTCATTCAGTTTCATTCAGCTTCTTTCAGTTTCCGTTTACCAGTTCCACTCACTAGTCTTCAGTTGGCCTGAAGCTGTAGTAGAAGACACTTCCCCTAGGTATAAAGCAGTGGGACTGAACCCAGAACCATGTGGTAAGCTTCCTACCACAACAGCCACACCCGGAATCTCTGATTAGTTCAAAGCATTACATTTGACAGAGCAATCTGAATGCTAAAGGGGGAAGGCAGTGTGGAAGAAAGCAATGTTCGCATCGTTTTGAAGGAATGAGTAAAATGGAAACTGTGTAGAATACCTTCAGCTGGATATATACTTGTAATTTAAAGTTACAGCTTGGGAATTAGGTCTTACTGTGGAATACTCGGCTGCTTTTACTTTAATTTAACAAGCCAGTCATTCAATGGATCGAACTGCAAACCCATTTTCAGAACATTGATACAATAAAGGATCCATCAGTGTCATGTTAATTTTTCAATCAGATATGGGAGACAATTCCAGACGTGTGTTAGTCTTATTCTGAACTCATCAAAGGATTTGTAATTAGAACTCAATTCCTGTTGATTTCAGCTTTGTTTGCATTGTCTCGTTAATTTGAGAAGTCATTGACTTACTGCTAAGCAACAGGCATAGGGCACTTTACAAAAGGTTTCCCTTCTTTTTTGTTTTTTTGTAATTATTTTAAATTTTTTTGTCTATTAATTATTACTCCTTTTTGTTCTTTAGATTCTTCATTTGACTAAAAAAAAACATCAACTTCTGTCTGTCTAACGAATCTACCTTCCCTACATGGTTGATTAAACCACATTTGGTTTCATTAAAATATTTGCCTCTTTCTCTTTTCACCCATCTCTGTAAACACTTCCAAAACAGAAGGATTTACCATTTAACAGCAACAGAATTTTTTTATATATATTTCTATACATTTTACCTTCTTTTTCTGTAATTCTTGTTCTTTTGTTTCTCATTATCTTCTTCTCTGCATCTTCCTCCTCTAATCATTTACCTGCAAGTCATTGAGTGGAACTTACCGGTTTTTTTTTAATCAGCCAGGTGATTTTCAGCTGATTTCCTGTTCAATTTGTTGTTGTTGTTATATTCTTGCTGGAGTTTAGCTCTACATTGCCATGCTGTTTTAGCACTATGCAACTCACACACACATATATTATGTGTGTGTGTGTGTATATATATATATATATATATCACTAGGGTATTAATATATGTATATATTTATGTGTGTATGTACATACGTATATATGTGTGTATTTGTATGTATATACGTATATATATATATGTATGTGTGTATATGTATATATATGCATGCATATATGTATATATATGTATTTGTGTGTTTATATGTATGTATGTATAGATAAATTACCACTAAACCAATTCTGAGATAAATCTTCAATGTTAATTAAGGACTGCATGTTGTTGTTCTTCTTCTTGATACTGTTGTACTGCTGCTGCTGTTGTTGTTGTTGTTGTTGCTACAGTTGTTTAATTGTTTCAGACAATCTAAATATCGTCAACCATGTTTTAGAAACAAATAATTACTTTTCTCTATTTTCCTCGTCTAAAATGTGGAGTGTTGATTAATTTGTTCCACTGCTCGTTACTTTCACTTTGGTCTACTTTCTTTTCTCTTCTTTTCTTTTCTTTTCTTTTTCTTCTTCTTTTTCTGAAATGTAGAACAATTGCCAATTCCAATAGAATTTCGCTATTCTAACTCTGAATAGTTGAAAATCTCATTAACATTATTTCAATCTACTCCTCGCACCCTCTTGCCCCAACATCCATCCTGGATTTCCTGATTTATTCCTCAATGTTTTGTCATCATCATCGCCATCATCATCATAGCAATGATAATAATGATGATGGTTAGGGTTGATAAGAGGGAATGCACTTACCCGCTTCCCAGAAACCACTGGCCTTGTGCCAAAATTTGAAACCATTATTATTATTATTATCATTAGCATTAAGGCATTGAGCTGGCAGAATGGTTAGCATGCCAGACAGAATGCTTAGAAGTATTTCATCTGCTACTATGTTCCGAGTTCAAATTCCACCAAGGTCAACTTTGCCTTTCATCTTTTCAGCATTGATAAATTAAGTACCAGTAATCGACTGTCCCCCCTCCCCCCCCAATTTCAGGCCTTGTGCCTATAGTAGAAAGGATTATTATTATTATTATCAATATGGTGTGCTGGCAGACTCATTAATGCCAGGTAAAACGCTTAGTGGCACTTCATCCATCCTTATGTTCTGAGTTCAAATTCCGCCGAGGTCAGCTTTGCCTTTCATCCTTTCAGAGTTGATAAACTAAGTACCAATGAAACACTGGGGTCGATGTAATCGACGAGTGTCCTCCCCCAAAATTTGAGGCTTTGTGCTGCCAGTAAAATAGTAAAGAAATAATTATTATTATTATTATTATTAGGCGCATGAGTGGCTGTGTGGTAAGTAGCTTGTCTACCAACCACTTGGTTCTGGGTTCAGTCCCACTGCATGGCACTTTGGGCAAGTGTCTTTTACTATAACCTTGGGCCGACCAAAGCCTTGTGAGTGTATTTGGTAGACGGAAACTGAAAGAAACCCATTGTATATATGTATATATATGTGTGTGTGTTTGTGTGTCTTCCCCCCAACATCGCTTGACAACCGATGCTGGTGTGTTTACGTCCCCATAACTTAGCAGTTTGGCAGAAGAGACTGATTTGCTCGACTAAAGACGGTGCTCCAGCATGGCCGCAGTCAAATGACTGAAACAAGTAAAAGAGTAAAAGAGAGAGTAAGAGTATTATTATTATTATTATTAACTCTCACAGAATAAGATCTGGTTGAGTGCAGGCCATTCGATACTTCTCATTTATTGATGTCTTCTTAAACAATCCAGACTTTTTTGTCAGCTTCCAGCATGTTGTTGGCATCTTAAAAGTCTTCTTTTTTCTTCCAGCAGCCGACATCACAACCAGTTTTCTCTTTCTCCATCATTTTACCTTTCTCTCTTCAATGACTATAAACCAATCCCTCCACCCCCCCACCCCACGATTCCCTCTCCTTTGCTCTGGTTTCATTACTTAACAACTTCTGCCTTTCCCACCATGTCTCTCTTGCTATTCTCAGTTTCCATATCTGCTAAACCAGCCAACTTGCTTCTTATCATTTCACCATCGGCAACCTACTTTCATCCACTTTGTAATCTCATTGGGTTTTTTTTTTGTGTGTGTGTTTTTCCATGTTGTTTTGTTCTTTGGTTTTTGTTTGTTTTTTTGGCAGTCTCTTCAATTGTGGCGACTTAATTGAACATAACGAATTATTTTGTTTACTTCAATTTTAAAATTATCTTGATAAACATTTCATAAAGCCTTGAGAATGGATTTGGTAGAGGGGAAACTGAAAGAAGCCCATCATGTGTGTGTGTTACTGTCTCCTTGCCTTGAGATCTCAGCTATAGCTGTAAACGAGTGTCACCCTCATGCATGTGGTGTTGTTTCTTTCCAACGAAAATATGTCTAGCCAGGGGGAAGTATTATCTTACTAGGCAAAAGAAGCAACTTGCAGAAAATCTGCCTCATCAAATTGCATCCAACCCATACAAGCATGGAAAAGTGGATGTTAAAACTATAATAACATTAATTGCACAGTAAGGCAGTGAGCCAGGTCCATGTAATCAACTTACCTGCTCGCTTAAAATTTCAGGCCTTGGGCCTATAGTAGAAAGGATTATTACCTCTGCCTTAGCAAAGGTGGAGGTATTGTTTTCAGTCGTGTTTCTTTGTTTGTTAATCCGTGGACAAGATATCTCAAGAACTGCTGGATGGATTTGGATGAAACTTTCAGGGATGCTTGGCCTCATGACTGGCACAAACTGTTTAGATCGATCCAGTACCGGACAAGGACTCTGGATTATTTTTCTGCTTTTGATTTTACTTAATTTTTGAGAGCAGTTGGGTTCATTTTTAGTATTCTCGTTTGTGAGAGCAGTTGAGTTTATTTCAGATCTTCTCATTTTAAAAATCATCTCTGGCTAATCGTTGAGAGGGCATTGGTTTTACCTTGGCGGAGGTTTGTGCTCTCTGAGTGCTCTTGTTATTATTGCTATTATCATTAAGGTAGAAAGCTTGCAGAATCATTAGCATGCTGGGAAAAATGCTTAACAGTATTACATACATCTTTACACACTGAGTTCAAATTCTGCCGAGGTTGACTTTGCCTTTCATTTTTTCAGGGTTAATAAATTAAGTACTAGTGAAACACAGGAGTTGATATAATCAACTAGAACCTGACCCACGAAAAATTTCAGGCCTTGTGCCTTATCATTATTATTATTATTGTTGTTGTTGTTGTTGTTAGAATGCCAGGCAAATTGCTAAATGGTATTTCACCCATCACCACGTCCTGAGTTGAAATTCCGCCGACCTCAACTTTACTTTTCATCCTTTCAGGGTCAATTAAATAAGTACCAGTTACGCACTGGGGTCGATGTAATCGACTTAATCCCCTTCCCCAAGCTGCCCTTGTGGCAAAATTTCAAATCACTATTATTATCGTTGTTGTTGTTAGAATGCTGGGTGAAATGCTTAACGGTATTACAACCATCTTCATTCCGAGTTCAAATTTCACCAAGGTCAACTTTACCTTTCATCCTTTCAAGCTCGATAAATCAAGTCTTGTCTTTATATTCTGAGATCAAATTCCATTGAGACCAGCTTTGTCTTTCATCCTCCTGGGGCCAATAAAATAAGTACCAGTTGGATACTGGAATCAACACAATCGACTCGCTTCCCCATCCCCCAAATCTTTGGCCCTGTATCAGAATTTGAAACCGTTGTTGTTGTTGTTGTTGCTTAAATCTAACATCTCTCACTAATTTAGCTGTCAGTAAGCTTTTCGTTTCTCCATTAAACAATGTTCCATAGGCTGAGACTTGAAGAGCAGTCTGGCATTTCATGCCATCGGAAATTATAGCAAGCAATTAGGAAGAACTTCATCTGATCCAACACATGTTTTCCTTGCTCGGTGGATCAATACAGAGACCGGTTGCACTTGTCATCAGATTAAACTTGGCAAAACTGTAACCTCCTGCCACCGCCACCGAGTATTTCTATATTTATACACACATTTGTGTATTTTTAGATCTGGACGCAGAGACATTAAGGATTGGCAAGCTGTTTGTTGTTGAAGAAAATACCAAAGTTTCTGTGCAGACAACATGGCTGACACTGTATTGTTATTGTTATTGTTAATAAGGAAGCAAACTGGCAGAATTGTTAGCACTTTGCCTTTCATCCCTTCAGGGTCAATAAATTAAGTACCACTGAAACACGGGGTGTGATGTAATCAACTAGTCCCCTCCCCCAAAACTGCTGCCCTTGTGGAAAAATTTGAAGCTGTTGTTATTATTATTATTATTATTAAGGCAGTGAGCTGACAGAATCGTTAGCATGCCAGGCAAAATGCTTAGCAGCATTTCATCTGCTTCTACATTCTAAGTTCAACTTCTGCCAAGGTCAACTTTGCCTTTCATCCTTTCGGGGTCGATTAAATAAGTACCAGTTATGCCTTGGGGTCAATGTAATCAACTTAATCCCTTATCACCAATTTGAGGCCTTGTGCTTCCAGTAGAAAAAGTTATTATTATTATTATTGACAGAATCATTAAAGTGTCGTGCAAAACACCTTGGAATTCAAATCCGTTCAGGATCAACTTGCCCTTTCCATCCTTCCTGGGTCAGTAAAATAAAGTGTCTGTCAAGTGTTGGTGTTGAACGTATCAGGTAACACGTAGCCCCTAATTTCAGCCACAAATTGCACTTACAACCAATTTAAGGACAGTGAGTTGACAGAACCATGGGACTTCAGGAAAAAATTAAAAAATATGTTTTGTGGTTATTTGTTTCACCCGTCTGCATTCCGATTTCATATGCCAACAGTGTCAACTTTCCCCTTTCGTCCCTCTAGGGTCAGTGATGTGAAAAGCACTACCGAGTCAAGTACTGGGTTTCATGGCATTGACAAACCCAGCCCATCGAAAATGGCTAGACTTCAGCCTATTAGACACAGCTGTTGTTGTTATGTAACTGTGTGTTGTAAGTGATATGTTGTGATGTGTTACCCTGAGGTTAGTGTTACTTATTAGGGTAAATGTTAGTAAAGTTGTTAATTGCTTGAGCGAAGTATTCGTTATCATAAGCGTTCGCTCATATTAAGCCTCTCTCTACTTTGCTGTTGTGAATAATTCAAGTGCAAGTCTGCATACATACATTTGTGTGTGTGTGTATATATATATATATATATATATATATATATATACACACACATATATATATATATATATACACATACACACACACACATATACAAACATTTATAATACACATGCACACACACATACGCACATGAAAATATATATATTTATATATATATACACCTACATTCATGCACAACACGTGTATATACATTTTTATACACATACTCATGTTTTTGTGTAAAGAATGTGCGTGGGTGTAACTATATAAAATGTGTGTGTACATATATATAATATATATGTATTGTACACGCACACACATATATACACACTATTGTTTTATAGTTTGTATAATTGTGTACACTAAACATATAATAAAGGAAAGGCTCTTTACTGGTTGTGAAGTCAAAATAATATCTATCAACGATGATAATAATAATAATAATAATAATTCTTTCTACTCGAGACACAAAGCCTGAAATTTGCAGGGAGAGGCTAGTCAATTACTTGAATCCTAATACTTGACCCAGGCTGTGCATTTCATTAGAAATATGGTGATAATAATAGGGGAGGGGAACAGCAGGTGGTTCTTGTAATTACTTCCTTATTAGTCATTCTCTCAATTCATGAAGCCTGCTCTTTGTGTTCATTCCAGGAAAGGCCTATATTTTCACTGTGGCACCAGTCTTTAGTTATTCAGCATTTCGCAGAAAGCATTCATGCTGACGCTGCATAAAAGAACCACCTGTGTTGGTGCCATGTTAAAAAAAGCACCTGTGCAGGTACCACATAAAAAGCACCCAGCGTACTCTGTAAAGTGGTTGTCATTAGGAAGGGCATCCAGCTGTAGAAGCCCTGCTAAAACAGACGATGGAGCCTTGTGCAGTGTTCTGGGCTTGCCAGCTCCTGTCAAACTGTCCAACCCATGCCAGCATGGAAAACAGACTTTGAATGATGATGACGACTATTAATAAAGTGGTGAGCTGGCAGAATCGTTGGTACGCTGGATGAAATGCTTAGCACTGTTTCACCTGTTGCTATGTTCTAGGTTCAAATTCTGCTGAGGTTGATTTTGTTTTTCATCCTTTTGGGGTTGATAAATTAAATACCAGTGAAATACTGGGGTCAATGTAATCGACTAGTCTCTCCTCCCCCCATTTCAAGCCTTGTGCCTTTAGTAGAAAAAAATGATTATTATTATTATTCTATGTTTGACTTTTGCTTTATATTTGTACAAGTTGGCTCCAAGTCTCACCCAGAGACCTCAAGAGACAACAGGTTGGAAGTTCATGTTGTTGTTATGCCTAATGTGCCATATATTTGGGTTTTTTTTTTTTTGGTGTTGTAAAAGTGAATGTCCCCCCAAAAAAAAACAAAAATTATGTTTGTTTTAAACCCTGAGATTACATAGAAAGTATTTTGCGTAGGATATGAGCAGTTCCCATGAGCACTATTTTTTGAATTTCTGCCATTTTTGGGTTTCCTGGTATCTGAGTTAGGTAGCAATCAGCCCCTTTTGCTATCATTCCTAGGGAACCTATGACAACAGGTATTGTTTTAGTTTTCAGGCTCCATATTATGCTGATTTCTATTTCAAGATCTTTATATTTGCTTTATATATATATATATATATTATTATTATTATCATTATTATTATTATTATTATTATTATTATTATTCAGTAGTTTTATTTTTATAGCGTGCTTTCACTTCACTACCGAGCGCAGCTCTGTGTGCCTTGGGTATGTGCTGTGATTTGTTGTGATGCTCTGATGGTTATTGTATGGAAAGTGTATTATTATTATTATTATTATTATTATATGCCCAGGATAAGGCTGGCACAATCATTGCCAGGCGAAATGCTTAGCATTTCTACCAACTTTGTGTTCTGGGTTCCAATGCTGATAAGTTAGACTTTGCCTTTCATCTTTTCGGGGAAGGTGAGGGTTGATGAAATGAAGGACCAGTTTGAGCAATGGGGTTGTAGTAATTTCACTTTCCCTCCCCTCAAAATTATTGTTTCTTGTGCCGGAATTA
This sequence comes from Octopus sinensis, assembly GCF_006345805.1. Taxonomy (NCBI): domain Eukaryota; kingdom Metazoa; phylum Mollusca; class Cephalopoda; order Octopoda; family Octopodidae; genus Octopus; species Octopus sinensis. The sequence goes on from NC_043022.1 coordinate 737,441, forward strand.
GAAAGAATTAAGAATTACCCAGGGCAGCACACACTGGGATTAAACCTAGAAAATACCCGGATGCAACCCAAGCCAACGATGCCTGCACCTGTACGCAGGGATTAAAATGATTGGTTGAGCCTTACGATAACAGGTTTGTGGTACAATATTGTCTGATTGAGAAGGTTTTGTGATATTGAAAGGAGTTGGGGGTGAAGTTGGTGGTGGAAGTGGTATGGAGATGGTTGTGGTGGCAGAAGCAGCAATGGTAGGTATGGGGCTGGGGGTGATTGTAGTGGTGGTTGGGGTGGTGGTGATAGTGGTTGTGATGGTGTTGGTGGTGGTGGTGCTGGAGATAGCTGTGGTTGTAGTGGCAGCAGGGGTAGGTGTGGTGGTAGGGATGTGTTTTGAAAGAAATTAATTTTCTGAGTAAAAAAAAAGAAACAACCAATACTTAGGAATTTTGCAAAAAAAAAAAAAGAATCAAATCAGAAACAATAAATTCAAGACAATTGTAATATTTAATTACTTTTGTAATTGTTCTAAAACTAATAAGGCTGCTTTCATGTTTGAATAAACAACTTTCAGGCTTGTCCATGAGATGGTTAATTATTCATAAATAAACTTCATACATACATTCATATGTATATACATATATACATACATAAATGCATACTTAAATGTACCCTTATCAGACAGGTTGTCATGGTGGGCGTATTTGGGCTTCATATACACATACCCCAGCATCATTTTGATGGCAGGCGCTACTCTTACATAGATTCAGCCTGGCTTTCTGTCGGTTACGACAATAAGGGTTCCTGTTGATTCAACCAATGGAATAGCCTGCTTGTGGAAGTGGTCGAGTATTCCAGACATATGTCGCCTTAATGTAGCTGACTGGGAGATTCAGTGTGACACAAAATGTGACAAGGCTGGCCCTTTTGAATTACAGGTATAACTTATTTTCGCCATCTGAGTAGACTGGAGCAATGTGAAATGAAGTGTCTTGCTCAAGGACATAATATGCTGCTTGGAATTGAACTCATGACCTTACAATTCTGAACTGAATATCCTAATCATTTAGCCATGCATCTTCATCCATCCATCCATACATACATACATGCATTCATAAATAATTAGAGAATTACATGTATGTCTGTATTTACACACACATACATACATACACACACAGGCACACACAACAGGCTTCTTTCAGTTTCCGTCTACCAAATCCACTCACAAGGCTTTGGTCAACCCGAAGCTCTAGTAGAAGACACTTGTCCAAGGTGCCACGCAGAGGGACTGAACCCAGAACCAGGTGATTGGGAAGCAAGCTTCTTACCACATAGCTGAACCTCTGCCTATTTGTATGTGTGTGTGTGTTTATATTATTTTGTTTGCTGCCTAAATTTGTGTCAGGAGGGAATAATTAGCCACTATAAAAAGAAAATGCAAGAGAGAGAGAGAGAGAGTGAGTGTGTGTGAGTGTATATCCACACACACACACACACGCGTGTGTGTGTGTGACGTCCAGCAATCTTGTTATGTATTGATTGTCAAAGACCATTAGTTTTCTGCTGCAATATATGCACCAAGCTGCTGCGTCGTTTGCAGTTGATTCTTTAATTTGTAAACAGTCTGCGACTGGTAGAAAGATAGATGGAATTCAGAGAAAAAATTTTTCCTCGTATATTTATTTGTAAATGGCCCACTTTCATGCTGCGGCCACAAGGTACAATGTTCTAATTTCTTACAATATACAACACAGACATATACGTGTGTGTGTGTGTGTGTAAAGCAAACACAGTGTCGTTTAGTTTTGCATATTTTCTGTGAAGAATATGGTGAATGCTTAATGCTCTTAAAATTGTATAATTTGTAACAATTATGGCGCTTTATGTCTTTGGTTTTTAAAGCAGAGCTTCACAACAAACAGTTAAATGGAAATTAAAATAAAAATTACAAAATGAATAAAAGTCAAAATAAAATGCGTTTGAACAGTGCCGCATGTGTTTGGGTGTCTATTTCTGTCTTATCGTAATTACTGTAGTCGTTGTCATCATCACCATCATTATCAGCCTTATCATCATCATTGTCATCACCACCGTCTTATCACCATCATCATTGTCCTCACCATGATAATGATGGCGATATATGTGTGTGTGTGTGTATAAATACATTATCACCATCATTATTATTATCATTATCACCACCATTTTCATCATCATTGTCATCACCATCCTCCTCTTCCTCTTCCTCATCACCATCATCATCAGCTCGTTTTCTATGTGATAAATTAGTGTTTAGGATAAAATAGTTCACAATATTTTCTCTGACTTTCAGCATTCTGTGTTCAAATCCTACCTCTGTCCAATTTACATTTCATAGTCTTGTGAGTTAATAAAAATAAGAAAGAGGTACCCATCCAGAATTGAGGGTTGGCAGAAATGTAAGAACATTGAACCACAAACCCTGCTCTATTTGTTCCAGTTCTCTACTTTCTAAATTCAAATCCTGCCACATCCTACATAAGTGGTAGACTTAGCCTACCCCCTCACATTTGTGATTGTCTTTGGCCAACCCAACTCTGTTGCAAGCATTCAAGCCTCTCAGACAACTCCCTTGCACCCTTCAACCACTCTTGGTTGCCCTACAAAGGGTCCTGGTCATTGGTCATCGCCTTCTCTAGTGTATTACATAAGAAGCACAGGACAGTCAAAGAATTAACTGAGTCAGTCTTTGAAATTATTGTGGTTATTTTGAGGAAATAATAGCATATCCTGAATGTCTGCTGCAAAATCTTACTGAGACAATGTTCAGCAGCTGGAGATTTCTTTGTTGTTTCAGGTTCAGTCCCACCATGGGGCACCTAGGGAGTAGATTTGGTTGATGGAAACTGAAAGAGGCCTGTTATATATATGTATTAATTGCTGGGAGGAACACCATACTTCGTTATGCAATCATAAGTTAGATGTGCTGCTGAAAAAAGAGCAATAACTCCTGAAATGTGCATGTACACCCGTGACATTTTTCTATATTCGATCACATTGTTTACATAGACATAGACATGTATGTGTATGAAATGTAACTGTCAGTGCTGGCTCTAATTTCTGTAGAAAATATTTAGGGATAACTTTAAAAGTGACATAGCTATATGTATGGATGAGTATATGCATGTATTACTGTCTCCTTGCCTTGGCTTTATGTGATAATTGTAAACGGGTGTCACCATCAAACAAGCAGTGTCGTTTGTTTCCAATCTTCTTTGAAGAACATGTCTGGCCATGGGGAAATATTACCTTTCTTGGAAGCAGGTACGGGTTGACACAAAGGAGAGCATCTGGCCATAGAATGTCCCCCTCAGACAATTCATTCATAGAATCCATGTATGTATATATCATCATTTTATGTCCGTTTTCAATGCTGGCATGGGTTGGATGCTTTGACAGGAACTGGCAAGCCAGGGAGCTGCGCTAGGCTCCTGTTGTCTGTTTTGATATGGTTTCTATGGCTGGATGCCCTTCCTAACACCAACCACTTTCAAGAGTGTGTTGGGTGCTTTTTATGTGGCACTGACGTGGGTGTTACATGGCACCAACACAGGTGCTTTTTCTTATGTGGCACTAACATCAGTGCTTTAAATGAAGTGTCACATGTACTATAGTGCACACACACACACACACACACACACACATATACATATATACATCAATAAATATATACATACACACACACACACACATATATATATATATAGATACCGGAGTAAACACATAAATGTGAAACAAGGTGGAAAAAAGAGTACTCAAATACCAGTGGTAGTGTAATATGCTTTATTTAAAGCAGCAGAAAATTCAACAAAACCTGTTACTCTGAGTTTCCCATTGAATTTTCTGCTGCTTTAAATAAAGTATATAGATAGATAGATAGATAGATAGATAGATAGATAGACACACATGCACACACTATAATATTATATACACACAGGTTTCTGTGTGTTGTTAGATATAAAAGGTGTGATGTGGAAATCTGAGAAATGGAAAAAGAAATCAATGATCCGTGACAATAACCCTGAGGGCTAAATACAGAAATGTCACACATCAATGGAAAGTATGAAGTAGTTGTCTAGAAGTTTCTTGACAACCACCCCCACCCCCCTGCTAAGTGGCTGAAATTTCAGCTCATTACACGGTGTCCATGATTGGAGCGTAAGAGAAGACGATGACTTTGTGAATTTGCCAGAAGTGGTTTGGATTGGGTTTCGCAATAAATGATCAGTCGCATGTGTACACACACACACACACACACACACACACACACACACACACGTGCATTCATGCACACCCATGCACACATTCACTTACACTCACATACACACACTCACTCTCAGACATACACACGCTCACTCACTCTCAAACACACACATTCACTTACACTCAGACATTCACTTACACTCACATACACGCAACACTCACTCTCAAACACATGTTCATTCACACTCAGACACACACGCTCACTCACTCTCACACACATATTCCCATACATTCACTCTCTCTCACACACACAACAGAGAGACCATCTCCATTGTCTCCCCCCCCCCTACAAAGTTATCTGCATACATTATGGTATGGACTGCAAATGTTAGGTATTATATATATATATATATATATATGTGTTTATATGTATGTATTTATATAAAGGGGCGCTGAAAAGTTCCTGGCTTTGAGGGTATCACGAAAGGCCTGATTGGGGGCCCAACCTTCCGAGTTCCTTTACTAGGCTTAGAAAAACTGAAGGACCGCTGGAATAAGTTTGTGAAACTGAGAGTGGGGAATATGTTGTGTGTAGTATTGTGTTCTTTCTCGTGTCATGTACCCACAACAACCATTCCACACCTTGGTTAATTATTGTATATATTAAACATAGTCACAGACAGAGAAAATCTGCCTTTTGTAGTATATGATATATACGCCTGTTTAATGACCTGAATGCAACAGCAGCAGCAGCAGCTAGGTTAGCAGTAACAACAACAATTATAACACGCCACTGAGGAAGTTTCTACATGGTAGCTTGACCTGCTAGAAATTGCAGCCAAATTTCCTTCAAATCATGCTACACCATTGTGAACAAAGGCACATCAAATAATGTTGTTATTGTTTTCCTACATTCCTACATGTAGGAGACAGATGGGAGAGTCGTGACTGGAATGTGCTTGAGAACAGAGGTCTTGCCTGTTCAGAACCATGTTAGAAATTGCAACCAAATCACCCTCAAATCATGCCATGTCGTTGTGGACAGAGACGCATCAAATAAGGTGGTGAGCTGGCAGAAACATTAGCACACCGGGCGAAATGTTTAGTGGTATTTCATCTGCCGCTACGTTCTGAGTTCAAATTCCACCGAGTTTGACTTTGCCTTTCATTCTTTCGGGGTCAATAAATTAAGTATGAGTTACGCACTGGGGTCAATATAATCGACTTAATCCATTTGTCTGTCCTTGCTTGCCCCCTCTATTTTTAGCCCCTTGTGGGCAATAAAGAAATAAGAGATACATCAAATAATATCAGCATTGGTTTCCTACATGTAAGAAACAGATGGAAGGGTCATGGCTGGAATGTGCATGCCAGTAGAGGTCTTGCTTGTTCAGGATTGACCTTGGATGACAACAACAACAGCTATAACAATACATTTATGGTTTTAAATAGCTCTAGATATAAAAACGTGAAAAACAGACAAACAAAACGCAAACAGCATTCACAATGTTTTGAAAGTTCATGAAACCAGTTTGACATTTCAGAAATTGCTGTGGCAATTCTGGAACTACAAAAACATTAGTAAATACTCCGGAGAATACCTCTGGGGTTGTTGTATGCTTTTGGTGACATTGAAGCGTCTACAGTTACTGAGATGTGGGTTAACAAGGAAACGCAACCTCTTTGCGCAAATTATCATACACACGCAAGCACACACATGCAGACACTCACACGCAAACACACATACACTCATTCACCCAGGGGCATCAGCCATGAGAAACATGACAATTATTATATTATATTATATGTCTTTGTGTCCGACGTAGAGCATGTATGTATGTGTTTGTACATATTTCTGTGTGTGTGTGTGTGTGTGTGTGTGACACAAATTGGTTTCTTTGAAGTTTTATACAAAACATACAAATTGCTGGACTAAAACTGTGTGTGTATATATATATATATATATATATATATATATATATACATATACACATATAACAAGATATATATATATATAATTATATCTTCAGTTGTTTGACTGCAGCCATGCTTGGGCACTGCTTTGAAGGGTTTTAGTTGAACAAATCGACCCCAGGATGTTGATTTTATAAGCTTAGTACTTATTCTATCAGTCTCTTTTGCCACACTGCTAAGTTATGGGGATGTAAACGCACCAACACAGGTTGTCAATTGGTGGTTGGGGACAAACACAGACACAAAGACATACACAAAAACTGAAAGAAGTTTGCGGTATGTATGTATATATATATATATATATATATATATATATACATACACGTATGTATGTATGTTAGCAAGAGGGAACTTGAAAGTTACCGTCACCCTTCTTACAAAACTTTAATAAACATGTATTCCTACAAAAAGTAGAATAATTCTTCAGCTTAATGTTAAATTGGTTTTATCATAACTTGACATAAGTAAAAGCAATGGAAAGTTCCTGGTTTTAAGGGTATCACAAAAGGCCTGGATGGCGGCCCATCCTCCCCAGTTCTTTTACAGGGCTTAGAAAAACTAAAGGACTGCTGCAATAAGTGTGTGAATCTGGGAGGGGAATTTGTTGAATAAAATCATGATTAACTGATCTGCCTGTATTTATTTTTTTTTTACCCAAAACCAGGAACTTTGCAACACCTGCTCATGTGTGTTTATATATATATATATATATATATATATATACTAGCAGTATCGCCCGGCGTTGCTCGGGTTTGTTTCGACCCTTTAGAATTGGAATTTTTGAAAGGTAAAAATTTTGCATTGCGTAGCTTGTTATTCTCTTTAAGTGAACATTTTTCTGGTTGAAATACACTGAAAATGGCGACACAGCAGTCAAAAAATCATACAAAATAGGGATTTTCATAGAAAAAAAATAGCACTTTTGTGGTGTAAATAATTTATGGTGTTAACATGGTCTGATTTGAATTTTTTCTTGTTCGGCTTTATATATATGTATATATTTAGGTATATTCACTTTGGTAGTATAGAAAGGTTCTTTGTTGAATACAGTGGATACTAATTCTCCATGTCGGTATCCAAGTTTGTCGATAGAGCTCATCAAAATGTAGGAGCGCACGTGCACACACACATATACACACTCCCACAACCTCCCCCCACACTGTGCATCTTCTATATCACGTATGTACTTATGGAGGGCTTCAATGATTTTGTATGTCAAACTTTAATAGAACCCACATTGTATGCAAGTGTGCATATGTGCACGTACATGCGAGCATGTTGCAATTGCACCAAAATAAGAACTGTAGTGGTGTGTATGGTGTTGTGAGTGACTTGATGTGTGTGTACATGAAAATATGCAAGCATATATATATATATATATATACACACACACACACACTCATGTGAAATATTTTGGTGGTTCTTATATTGTGAAGGCATGCAAAGGTACCTGCATAGAAATAAATCCACCTGCCTTTGCTCTCTCTCTCTCTCTCTCTCTCTCCTTGCCACTCCTTACAATTCCTTCTTTTTCTGTCTCCTTCATCTCTCCCCTCTTTCTCTCCTCTCTTTCATCCCACATTCTTCCTCTCTCTCTCTCCCATGTCTCTCTCCTCTCTTTCATCCCACATTTCCTTCTCTCTCTCTCACCTCTCTCTCTCACCTCTCTCCTCTCTTTCGTCCCACATTCCCCCTCTCTCTCTCTCACACCCACGTCTCTCTCTCCTCTCTCTCTCTCTCTCTCTCTCTCTCTCTCTCTCTGTTAGTCTTATGTCTTACTAAATGTGTAATTTCCAAGGGAAGTACAGGTGTTCTGTTGTGATATCTTATCTGGAGAACAGGAAGAAGAAATGCAACAACAGCAACAGCAGCAATAATGCTGCCTCTTTCCTTTAATAATCTTGCTCATTTCGTTCCTTTCTCTTTCCTTCTTCGGCCTTTCTACCTTAATTTGTCATGCTTCACTGGCAGCTGAAAGAGCATTAGTGTGAAGCTAAAAATAAATTTTAAAACAGAGGGGGGGGAGCTTGTATATTCTGTTAAATACATACTTAACATGACCTATTTTAATATAAATATCATATGTGGTGCATGTGCGTTTGTGGGGTCGGTGGAGAGGTCTGCTGGGTTTCTTTGTCGGTTAACAGTGGGAAAGCAAAGCAGCCTTATTATTCTTTGCTAAATTTAGTCGAGCATTGCTTCAAACATGGGCACTGTGTTCTTAAAAAAGGCCTTAATTATTTTAATTTATGTTGTAATTTTGTGAAGAATGATGTCATATGATGTCACAAAAGTTTACACGTCCCCAGCAACCCTGTGTCTGGTTCATTCTGTTGTGTTTTTGTGCTGACAAGGAGGACAAGGCAGCGTCTGTAAGTCACTGGGTCATTGTTTACAGAGCACTGGCTTTCTGTTGAAGTTTAACTGCTTTTGCCTTCATGTCGCAACAGATATATATATAAGTGTGTGTGTGTGTCACTAGAATGGACGAAAGCGCTAATATATGATCTAAGTTATATGATGTATAAAAACATGTAATATACAAATAAATATCTGTAAATATAAAACCATCCGAATTTCTGAGTACCTCATTTCTTCTAATATTAAATACCTGTACATCATCTCCAAACCTTCTAATATGTATATATATATATATATATATATATATATATATATATATATAGTTCAAATTTATAGATAAACAAAAGATGAAGACAGGTTTATGAACAACAAGCAAGTGTATTAGTTTGACACTCAGGAAAAATGGAAAAGTCTTTTACATTTTAAGCCTATGCTCTTCAGCAGAAAAGAATAAGAGGAAATAAATAGAGAGAAAATGAAGAAAAACATGTTGAGTTCAATGCTCCAACATAGACATATATATATATATATATACACATATGTATATATATATATATATATATATGTATATATATATATGTATATATGTGTGCATGTGCACACACACACACATATATAATAGCTTAAAAGTGTAGATTTTTAAGCTAGTTCCTGCAGAAGGCTAATTGGTCTTGCGGCCCAAAACTAAACAGAGCTAAATGTCCTGGTGGTGTTTGATCAGGGGTTAAGGACGGATGAGAATTAATTCTGTAATGCAATCATTCTATTGTTCCAGTCCCAAGTTGAATTCCAACTGTTGGCCAATTTGTCCCAAAGTTCTTACGTCGACATAAAATTAATGAAGTGAATGTCATTTATCTCCCCCCCCCCCTTGATCTCTGACAAATGCAGAACAAGATGGTGTGAATCAGCTGAGCTCTACGTGCTAGAAATAGCAACCCTAATGCTTTTAATGCTGGGTGTTCAAGAACCAAATGAAGGGCAGATTTTCAATCTTGGGATCATCCTGGCTTAGATACAGGGATCCTGGATGGACAGACAGAAGTTTGCTTTTATTATTATAGATATATATCTCAGGGGGAAAGTAAACATGTCAAATTGACTACAGTAAAGAAAACTATGACCCTTATTTGTGCCTTGTCTTTATATATATATTGGCATGGCATGGCTAGGCACAGACATGGCAGTGTGGGAAGACGACTGCTTGTCACTAACATGATTCCAGTTTCAGTCCCTCTGCAACTATAACCCAGGGCCAACCAAAGCCCTGGAATTGGAAGTGAAACCGCTCATAAGGCTTTGATCCACCTGACGTTGTAGCATGAGACACTTGCCCAAGGTGCCATGCAGTGGGACCAAACCCCGGGCCATGTAATTGGGAAGCAAACTTCTTACCTTGTACACACACACACACGCACACATATATATACTGTAGGCTTCTGCATAGTTTCCATCCATCATCTTAACCCCTCACCCACCCACCCAGACTGTGTAGTGGAAAACTGATGCTTTTATTTTATTGACTTTGGAATGATGAAGGGCAAAGCCAGACTTGGTGGGACTTGAATTCAGCATGAAAGGAGCCAGAACATGTGACACATAGCCTTTCATCTGATGCTCTACCACCTCTGCTGTTTCGCCAACTGGGAGTATAACGGTATCAGATCAACATTATACTCCTACTCACACAAACACATATTTACTCTGAGTAAAGACAACAGCTACACACCCACTAAAATAGCATAAAAATCAATCATCTTTGCTAAAACTTGTGGCCTACATTTCCGTCTTATTATTATTGTCATATACTAGAACACATCAATAAATATATTTATCAAGCTAAAATATATTTGCCCATCTAAATAGTTATTGTATTATTGTGATTTCTCTCTAAAATTAGTACTGTTGTCACGGCAACATAATCAGATGATCAGTGTTGGGTAAATCTCTGTTGATTTGGTTCAGCTTTGCATTGGGTTGGTTGGTTGATTGGATGGTTGGCAGGAGTTAAAAGGAAATTTTTTCTTCATCTGTTTCCACATCAAAGGGATATCACTTGGTTCACTCTATGAAACTGTTGCCCACCCACCAGGAGTGGAGTGGGAGGTGTAGTAAACGAAGCTGTGTGGCCGGACTTGAATTGGTATGTCCGATGTCCTGTGGGACGTACATCACATCTCGTGACACTACACGGTTTCCGTCCCATGGTCAATGCAGTTTGTTACTGCACGGCTCAAACCAACTTGATTATGTTAGTTTATGTTCCAAACAGCTGCTTAAAAATAACAGGTATTTTAATAAATTTTTCATTATTTCTAAAACTAATTAAGACAAAGGTAGATTATTTCAACAGAAATATGGTGACAAAAGGGTTAACAGTCCATTCTGTGGCAGACATTCTGGTCAGGTCACCTTTTCTGCCAACAGTCTCGGAACCCCTGAAAAAAAAAAACAGTGTCACACTATTCATGTTGACTTCTTTGAAGCCAAACTGAATAAAGCAAAGCTTATTCCTGCAGTATAACAGAATAGCATCCTTGGTTTGAGAATTCCTACCATGACCATCGCCACCACCTCATAAGTTCATTTTTTGTTTCTGCTTTTTGGTACCACATGAATAGCACCCAGTACACTCTGCAGAGTGATTGGCGTTGGGAAGGGTATCCAGCTGCAGAAACTATGCCAAAACGAACAATTGGAGCCTAATACAGCTCTTGTGGCTTGCCAGCTCCTGTCAAACCACCCAACCCATACCAGCATGGAAAATAGGTGCTAAGTGATAATAATAATATTGATGAATGTATGTATACACACACACACACACACACTTTGGATCATAGAGTGACCCGCTGTTCTTGAGAAGACCTATTGAGTCAAGTACGTTAACACCAACATCAAAATGAAAATCAAATGGAAATTGTAGTTAAGACACCCGGGCCAGTGGCACGTTAAAAGCACCGCCTGACTGGCATCCATGTCGGTGACACGTAAAAGCACCAACTGATTGAGGCCGTTTACCAGCCTCCTCTGGCCCCTGTGCCAGTGGCACATAAAAAGCACCCACTACACTTACGGAGTGGTTGGCATTAGGAAGGGCATCAAGCTGTAGGAACACTGCCAGATCAGACTGGTGCCTGGTGCAGCCTCCTGGTTTTCCAGACCCCGGTCGAACCGTCCAACCCATGCTAGCATGGAAAGCGGACGTTAAACGATGATGATATATATATATATATATGATGGTTTTTCTTTAGTTACGAGGCTGATGACCATTCACACCCACACACACACCTGATCCTCTTGGTACCATCATTAGGAAAATGTCAAAATGTCATCCTATAATACCATATACACTTTGGAATATTAATCTCATGGAACCTCATCTCATTACATAATGGGCAGTATGGACAAGGTTGGGCATGATTCAGCTGCTATTTTTAATAGGTCAAGCAACTGCATAAGCACTTCCTTGGCGTTGTTTTTTAGCCCTAGGTCTGGTCTGGCTAGCAGCCCTATGGTCAAAGATATTCCATCTTTTTCTCTCCTCCACTTTCTTTCTGTCGTTGTGAATCTAAAATGACTACTTTACATAATGTGTCCTTCATTTCTTAAGAACAGTTGGGTGCAATTTAGCAGGGATTTGACTGCTTTTTGTTGCAGATTGAATGACTATGTGTAATGACTCCCTTATTGGGTCAAGTTTGACCCTTTGTAACCACGTTTCTTATGAAATGTACTATCCTTTGTTTTTTTTTTGGAACAATGAATCTCAAAGCACATAAAGCTATAAAGAATAGCTTGTAAATATTGGGTTGGAAAACCCTTTTGGACAAAAAGCCCAGAGGCTACTTTTGGGACTTGAACCCACATCCTTCGAATTTGTCCATTTTTAGAAACTTTATACTTACCAGCAGGAATTGTATGTTGTTGGTACATTTATAAACTTCCAAGAGAAATAATTCTTTTTTCCTTTTTGAGTGGAGGGGGTCTAGGATCTGGCCAGTTTAGATATAAAATGAGGATTTGGGTTGGATCTGGCCAGTTTAAGGTGGGGGAGCTGGTAGAATTGTTAACATGTCAGGCAAAATGCTTTGCGGCATTTTGTCCGGCTTTACATTCTGAGTTCAGATTCTACCGAGGTTGACTTTGCCTTTCATCCTTTATGGGGTCAATAAAATAAGTACCAGTTGAGCACTGGGGTTGATGTAATCAACTGAACTACTCCTAGGTATGAGCATAAAAACTGCACCCCTCGGCCAAGCCAGGGTGGGTGGCAGAGTTGAGTCATCGAAGAAGTATGATCTTAAGCTCAAATTAAGGGCCTCCACATCAGACCACGGTTGGTGGAGAGAACATGCTGAGGCCTTCATCCTGTTGTGGACTGCACATAGGCAATCCAAACCAATCCAGTGGCCAGTTTAAATGCTAATGGGTTAATTATATGGTCTTATCACACCACACTATGTGATGCTGAGCCCACTTGAGAATTGCATTAACAGTAGACATGTCTGTGGAATATTCAGCCACTTGAAAACCAATTCAACAAGCCTGGTTGCACCGTTGATCAGTCAGTCAGTCATGGTCGAAAACTGACCGAGATTCATGCATTATTAAAGCCGTTTGGCAACTGAACAAAGTGACCGACATAAGCATCATTACAGAAGACATAGATTTAAATGTAAACACTTTAAAAAAAAAGCAGATGGCTTGAAGGGATGGGGGCTGGTCTCGGGCGGATTCACTATCCCAAAGGGCTTTTGTATTTCAACGTTGTGTGTAATAAAATTTTCAGACAGGTTGTTGTTGTTGGAAATAGGGATTACTTTGAATATCTGACGTCTGTTTGTCGAAGTCAACCTTCAGCAAGAAACAGAGAAACCAGATGTTTTGTCTCGCAACAACATATGCGATTTGCATTAAGCAGCAGCTGGAGTCAAAACACCGTAAAATTGGGGGGTTGTTTGTTGCAAAGCGCTTGTTATTGTTCGTTCATGGTGTAAGGACAGACAATGGAGGCTGATATAACAGCCTTACTATTCGAGTTTTGTCTCTAATGTGCGTGACATCATTCTGATGGTGATGACAAGGATGATGATGGTGGTAACAGTGATGATAGTGATGCTGATGTGTCATTTTGTCAATGTTTGTAGTTTTACATCACCGTGTCGTCGTCGTTATTATTATTTTTAGTTTAATTGAAATTGCAGTCGGTCGTTTTTGCAATGTTTCCAGGCAACAGAAAATCAGAATTTTGGGTTGTCTGTTTGTTGTTTTTATTTTATCTTTTGTGTGTTTGTAAATTGAAATTCACCTCTGCTGACCTGCTCTGTTGTTCTTTGGATGTGTGTGTGTTGTGTTTTGTGGTTGTTGCAAACGCCGTGCAGGTGTGGCCTTATGGTCAGGTTGCTTGCTTTACACTCGTGAGGTCTTGAGTTCAATCACTCTTCCACAACAGGTAGAACACGCATTGGCAATGGGCCGTCTGCCCACCAGAGCATTGTGGGGCAGAAGAAGAGGACCAAAGTCTTGTGACAAAATTTGAACGGACGGAAACTGTGTGGAAGCCGATTTGCTAGACTCTACCCATAATCTGTCGCATCTCGTGTCTGGCAAATTCTTCGTATGAACAATGATAAAGCTTTTATATCAGCATTTTTTTAAATAATAAAAAAAAAATAGAATTACTCTTTTATTCACCTTACTCTTTTACTTGTTTCAGTCATTTGACTGCAACCATGCTGGAGCACCACCTTTAGTCGAGCAAATCGACCCCAGGACTTACTCTTTGGAAGCCTAGTACTTATTCTATCGGTCTCTTTTGCTGAACCGCTAAGTGACGGGGATGTAAACACACCACCATCGGTTGTCAAGCAATGCTAGGGGGACAAGCACACACACACACACACACACATATATATATATATACATATATACAACAGGCTTTTTTCAATTTCCATCTACCAGATCCACTCACAAGGCTTTGGTCGGCCCAAGGCTATAGTAGAAGACACTTGCCCAAGGTGCCACGCAGTGGGACTGAACCTGGAACCATGTAGTTAATAAGCAAGCTACTTGCCACACAGCCACTCCTGCGCCTTATAAAAGTTTTTATAAAAGCATTAAATAGTTACATCTTTATTCAACATCTGGTTTCAAATTTTAGCACAAGGCCAGCCATTTTGTTGGAGGGGTACGTCAATTACATCCCCCCTCCCCCATCCGTGTTTCACTGGTACTTATTTTATTGACCCCTAAAAGGATGAAAAATGAAGTTGACCTCAGTGGAATTTGAGATCCGCATGTAACGAAGGATGAAATACCACTCAGCATTTCTCCTCCCAGCATGCAATGAATCTGCCTGCTTGCTGCCTTTTCCAATATCAAACATTTGAAAAGCCTGATGAGGTCATTTAAAACGAAATTTTTAATGGCATTTTCTCGTGTGGCAAAATTGTTTACAACAAAATTTCCTATAACTGTTACATCTACCTGAGAATTAGCTGAAGGTGTACAAGAGTCTGTGAAGTACTCTGTCACCCACATAACAATTCTATAGGCTGGCAGTTCCATTAGCCAAAGAATTGCAATTCTGACCACTGAAGCCAGTGGGGTAGGCTTCATTTTTTTATGTGGCACATTCATTCATTCATACAGTTGTATAACATAAAAGATTATAGTTTCAGCCAGCTCCATCTTGAAACAGTTATCATTATTGTTAATACTTGATAATTCTTGGAGAGATTTCTTTGAGTCATATTGCTGTCAACTGAAGATAAAATCTTCTCTGTGTGATCTCTTTGCAATTTAAAACGAAGAACAGACAAAACCTGAGACTTGCAAAGAATTTAGTCAGATAACCAGAATCTTTAGAGATTTACTTCTTCAATTTCAAAATCTAATCTAACGTTAGCCAACTGTTATGGCATTGTTGTCTACCGTTAGGCAGTCGGATTATATGACGCGGTTATCTAAATAAAATATATCAAATTTGAATTGCAGGGGATTAGAAGAAACTTTTAATGTGTCGGACAAAATTTCTTTCAATCTCTAGTTCCGGTCCTTAACATTCTGTGTTCAAATCCTGCCATGGGAGGGTGAATGAAATATAATACCAGTCATGTACTAGGGTATTTTTAAAATATGAACTTTTGCAATCTATTCAGCAGTGAATGTATCTAGGACTGACCAGCTTGTACAGGACATAGGCATATGATGCATGAAATGAAGTGAAGCCAAGTATTGATATTTTGAATGCATTTAATATGCACATTTCAGACACTTGTGCAACAGTTAAAAATGAAATCTGTCTTACACAAAATCTTCCTCAGTTATTTTTAGATATGGACTTTCTTACATTTTCAGAGCTAGAGCTACAAAGCAACCTCATCAGTGCTGGTACTACAAAAAGTACCTAGTACACTGTATAAGTGGTTGATAACCAATTTGAGAAACAACAGTGCAGGGCTTGAGAGCACTCTTCAGTCTTGAGGATGGCAAGGAAACCTCTGTAGTGTTGATGCTAGGAAGGGCACCCAGGTGTACAACCCCATGCCCAAAATGAGACATTAGAGCTAGATGTGGTTTTTCCATTGCTTTGGATCCTGTTGAACCTTCTAACCCATTCCAGCAGAAAAAAATGGAACATGAATTGATGATGGGTGGGAGTAATGACTATGAGTGTGTTATTAAAAGGGTTAAGTATAAAAGCAGAGTTTGTTGTAGAGTGTCAGGATGCAGGTTGTGTGTGGGGGTTTCATATCCGATTTCCACTGGATTTTAATTATTGAAGAAACATTAGGAAATATTTTATTTAAATGTTTCGAAATTGATATGGCTTCCTTTCTTTCTTATTTATTTTAGTGAATATAAAATACATCACAGACAAAATATGAATACAATCAATATAGACTGCCACGGTCAAGGTCACCATAGCCTGTTTTTATTATTGTTTATATTGATTAAAAGAGAAACCTTAGAACAGCCCACATGCACAGTTTGTCTGTTCTGTGAGTGTGTCTGTGTTTGTTTAGGGCAGTGGTTCCCAACCTGAGATCTGCAGACCCCTGGTGGTCCATAAACTAAATTCAAAATGACATACACACACACACACACACACACACTCAAGGATAAGCATATTAAAAAAGGTCCATGGGAAACTCAGACGTGTCACCTGGGTAGGCAAGGTAGGCAGTGCCTACCCTGAATAAAATAGATCGATAGTAACATTTTCCTTTTATGGCAAAATATGCCCCTAATTCAATATAATTATGAAGGTTACACTGATTACTATGCATAAAATGCAAAATATATTTTTTTTCTAGATTATGTAGGCATAATTCACCCCTACCTTTCAATCTCAGTATTGAAGCTACGTATAGAACTGCTGTAGCACACATGCTGCGTACATTCCTACAACAAAGTTTTCTTTATGTGCTATAAAGGCAGAAGTAAATCTGCCTCCAACTCGGTCATGCATCTGTGTTTCGCTTATTTTTTGGTGTTTTTTATTACATAAAGGTCACCAACTGCCTGCCCTGAGTAATTACTGATGGCACGTGCCCAGAAAAACTCATTTAAATAAAGGGGTTGAGAACCACAGGTTTAGTGTTTACAGATCTGTGGGAATAATCCAAAGGCAAAAAGAGTAGTTATGTAATCATAGACAAATGGATCGAGTGATTGAAGGATAAACCGTTCAACCATTTAGCAGTCAGATTCCTGTCGAATGTAATAGTTATTTATTCACTTTGTTTTGAATTAAATCGTGCATTGCTTCTTTGAGATTTCAATGATGTGATTGCTTATTTTTAGAATGACATTGTAGGGTAAGTGTGAGAGGCCAGATGAAGCCAGTTTGAACATAAAACAGATATAATATTTTTAGTATATGTATATATATATATATCATCGACATTAACCCATTAGCATTCGAATTACTCTGACAAATCTAATGCTTATTTGCCCATGTCATTTTGAATTCATCCAGCATTGCCTCATAGCTTTGAGATTTTGATGATGGGATTGTTTATTTTTAAAATTACATTGAGGGGTAGGTGTGAGGGGCATGATCTGGCCAATTTGTGCATAAAGCAGGTAAAATATTCAGTTCAGATTTGACTGGTTTAAATGCTAGTGTTAAAGTGTTCAGGTTCTGTATTTGGTTTGCAAGATTCTTGATGTGAACTCATGTATTGAAGCAGATTTTATTGTATATTGGGTGGGTCATTATGCCAATAATAAACCCACATATACAGACACTGGTTATGTTTCACTTCTTTTATTATTAGTCAGTTGAAAGCGTTGAACTAGCAGAATCATTGGCACACTGGCCAAAATGCTTAGCAGCATTTTGTCTATCTTTAAGTTCTGAGTTCAAATTCCACCAAAGCTGAAACAGCTGCAAATGTTATTTTTAACAATAATTAAACTATGACCATTTAATATCAGTGATCAATGTCTAATTGTTAATTGTTGCTCCATTTCTTTTCTGTTATATATATATACTATATATATATATATATATATATATATATATACATATATATATATATATATATATATATATATATATATATATAGAATGAATCGACCTCAGTACTTTATTTCTTAAAGCCTGGTACATATTCTATCCATCTCTTTTGCCGAACTGCTAAGTTACAGGGTCATAAATACACCAACACCACTTGTCAAGCAGTGAAGGTGGGGACAAACACAGACACACATACATAGTGTGTGTGTGTATATATTATATATATATATATACAGACACACATACGTTGTGTGTATATATATGTATATTGGTAGATGGAAGCTAAAAGAAGCCTGTCATATATATATATATGATGGGCTTCTTTCAATTTCCATCTACCAAATCCACTCACAAGGCTTTGGTTGGCCCAAGGCAATAGTAGAAGACACTCGCCCAAGGTGCCAGGCAGTGGGACTGAACCAGGAACCATGTGGTTGGGAAGCAAGCCTCTTGCCACACAGCCACATCTGCATGATGGGCTTCTTTTAGTTTCCATTTACCAAATCCAGTCGCAAGGCTTTGTTTGACCCAAGGCTATAGTAGAAGACCCGTGCAAGCTTGGGAAAGTGGATCTTGATGGTGATGATGATGTTTACAACTGCCATTTTCTGTACAGAAAAAAAAAATGGAAGAACAAATAGAATTAGTGGAAAGGGACCTTGAAGGAGAGAGAGAGAGAGTGTGTGTGTGAGTGATTTATATAATCTGGTTAAGTAGCATCGAACCGAAATAAGATGCCATGAAATTTCCCTGCAAGAATTTCTGTTTCAACCAACATGCAGCCAGCCAGCCAGGCAGGTATGTAATGTGGTTCTGTGCAGGATATCGGTAAAATGTTACAATGTATATTGGTGTAATGGTGGTGGTTGGGGGTGGTGGTGGTTGGGGGCAGCAGGGATGGGGGGTGGGGGGGCGTTGACGAATGGGGAATTGAAGAATAATATATATTAGCTGAGACAATTAGTGTCTGTAAGTTACTGTAAATTACTACTACTGCTGCTGTTACTATCACCACCACCACCACCTCTACTACTACTACTATGACTACTGCTATTACTATCATTACCACTGTTGCTGGTAGAACTACTGTTTCTGCCACCAGCCCCCCTACTACTTCTGTGCTATTAGTACTTCTAATACTACCACCACCACTACCATTACTACTATTACTACAACTACTACCACTGCCATTACCACCACTACTACTACTACCACCATTGCTACTATTACCACCACCACCATTTCTATTACTACTACTACCGTCACTATCATTACTACTATTCCTACTACCACCACACTACTACTACTACCACCATTACTATTACTACTACTACTACTACCATCACCACCACCACCATTACTACTTCTGCTACTACTACTATTGAGATTGCTATTGTGGGCAAGTCTGTCTGTCTGTCACTGTGTCTTGAATTGAGGTGGTTGACAGAAAAAGCCGTATTCATCCATCTCGTTAACAATCTTAACATTAATTTAAATGAATATAATTTCACCAATGGTCGTGAATGTTGGTTAATGACCAAAAGAGTCAGGTTGCAAAGACAAGTGGACGAAAGATCTCTTGACATTGACCGCAGCGGAATTTGAACTCAGAACATAAAAGCCAGAAGAGCTTCCGCTGTGCATTTTGTCCAACATGCTAACAACCCTGCCAGCCCACGGCCATATTTTAATTAAATTAGTAACAAACGACCGCATGCTGCTAGAATCGTTAGCATGCCAAGTACAATGCTTAGCAGCATTTCATCCATCTTTACGTTCTGAGTTCAAATTCTGCCGAGATCAGTTTTGCCTTTCATTCTTACAGGGTCGATAAAATAAGTACCAGTTGAACACTGGGGTTGATGTAACTGACTTAGCCCCTCCCCCGAAATTGCTGGCCTTGTGCCAAAATTTGAAACCAATTAAATTAATAACAACTAATATATTATGTGCTGGTGCCACGTAAAAAGCAACCAGTACACTCAGTGGTTAGAGCATCAGACTCACAATTATGAGGTTGCGAGTTCGATTCCTGGACCAGGTTATGTGTTGTGTTCTTGAGCAAGACACTTTATTTCACATTGCTCCAGTTTACTCAGCTGTAGAAATGAGTTGCAGTGTCAAGCCATACTGACCGTTGCCTTTTTCTTGGATAAAATCTGTGGCATTGAGAGGAGAGGTTGGTATGCATGGGCGACTGCTGGTCTTCTATAAACAACCTTGCCCAGACTTGTGCCTTGGAGGGGGATCTTCATAGGTGCAAGCCCATGGTCATTCATGACAGAAGAGTATATAAGAATAACATCCAGCTGTAGAAACCTTGCCAAAACAGACAATGGAAGCCTGGTACAGCTCCCAGCCTTGCCAGCTTCTGTCGAACCATCCAACCCATGCCAGCATGGAAAGCAGACATTAAATGATGATGGTATGTCTATTTTATATTAGTTTCAGTTTATTTTACACTATATTCTTCACATGGAGAATGCCAACCCTACTTGACAATGATTTAGGGGTACACTGGCAAAAAAAAAATGCTTGAGAACCCCAGCATTGACAGTTGTTTGTTGGTTTTCTGGGACCAAGTCCAGCATTCAGTTGTGGGAGAAATAAAGTGAAGAACACTTTTATTTTTCATCCACTTGAAATTCAGTTCAGGGTTTCCGACCCCTATGGTTCCTATGCTGCAGAAATTCCTGTCAGAGCAAGCAAGAGAGGGGAAAGCATGGATGGTTCAGTTCCGAACTGCTCTTACCACTCTTACTATCACTCCTACATCTGACGCCAATATCAAAGTGATTAGCAAGGAAATAACATGACGATGGTGATGATGATGATGATGAAATAATTAATATCGTGCTGCTAATGGAGCTGTATTATAGATTCTCCTTTTTTAGTGTATTCCATCAAAAGATAATATCGCAAAATAATGAGATTGTTATTTGCTTCTTTTTTTTTCCTTTTTGTTTGTTTGTTTGGTTGCTGTTGTTGTTTCATTTGTGTATTGTTTTTACCAATTGTTACAGACTTAATGTCCCTACACATAGTGTGTGCTTGTATATATAAATATATCTGTATGTGTTTATACATATGTGCATGCGTGTGTATATATATATATATGTATATATATATATTTATCTGGATGTGTGAGTGTGTGTGCTCGTTAACACATCTGCAGGAAGGACATGGACTGGAAGGGAATTCCAAACGAGCAAGACATTCTCAGAAGAAAGGGTTGGGTGGGTGAAGCTAAGTGTGGAGGAGTCAGTATAGCCATAAAAGTGCAATTGTTATACTTACTTTTACTGGAGTAGTAGTAGTGGTGGTGGTAGTAGTAGTAGTAGTAGTGGTGGTGGTGGTGGTAGTAGTTTTTGCTAAAAGCACAAGGCCTGGAATACGTCGATTACATTGGCTTCAATGCTCAGCTGAATACTTCCTTTATTTTGTCAACCCCAAAAGGAAGAAAGGCAGAGTTGACCTCAGTGGGATTTGAACTCAAAGCATAAAGACTTACAAAATGCTGCTAAATACATCATTCAGTATGCTAACGATTCTGCTCACTCACCACTTAATTAATGGTAGTAGTAATAATAATAATAATCCTTTCTACTGGAGGCCCAAGGCCTCAGATTTGTTGGGAGGGGACTAGCTGATTGCATCAACCCCAGCTCTTGACTGGTACCTATCTCATTGATCCTAAAAGGATGAAAGGCAAAGTCAACCTCGGCAGAATTTGAACTCAGAACATAGCAACAGATGAAATACTGCTGAGCATTTCTCCCAGAATGCTAACAATTCTGCCAGCTCACCACCTTAAGAATAATAATGATGATGATGATGATAATCGTGGTTTCAAATTTCAGCTAGTCTTGAGGGGAGGTCAATTACATCGACCCCAGTACTTGACTGATGCTTATTTTATCAACCCTGAAAGAATGAAAGGCAAAGTTGACCTTGGCAGAATTTGAACTCAGAACACAGAGGCCAACAAAATGCCCATTCACACATATTGTTTGCTGTGCTGACTGTTCTGCCAGCTCACCACCTTTAATTAATAACTTCTTACATAGTCAGAACACCAAGAATTTAGGAGAGAGAGTTTGTCAATAAAATCGACCTTACCACTTAACCAGAACATAATGGTGAATTAAAAGGGAAATTAACAATGTGTATGTGCTGGTACTATCTGTTATGACTCTACCACAGTGCAGTCAGCCAATACCCTTCCTACTGTTGCTGCTACTACTCTGCTGTGCCTATTCTCTGTTCATTCCATTGAAAATCAGATCGATGCAGCTATATCTTCCTTCTATATAGAATTTGCTAAAGTGATTACTGTATGTGTGTGTGTATATATATATATTCTTCTTTCAGTCATTTGATTGCAGCTATATTGGAGCACCACCTTCAGTCAGCAAATCGACCCAGGACTTATTCTTTGTAAGCCTACTACTTATTCTATTGGTCTCTTTTGCCAAACTGCTAAGTTACGGGGATGTAAATGCAGCAGCATCGGTTGTCAAGCGATTGTTTGTGGATAAACACAGACTCACAAACATGCATATATGTGTGTGTATGTGTGACGGGCTTCTTTCAGTTCCCGTCTACCAAATCCACTCACAAGGCTTTGGTCAATCTGAGGCTATAGTAGAAGACACTCGTCCAAGGTGTCATGCAGTGGGACTGAACCCAGAACTATGTGGTTGGTAAGCAAACTACTCAATGTGTGTGTGGTTGATAATGTTTACAAGCCTAGTGCTGCTTCTAATTCATTGAATATATATATATATATATATATATATATATATATATATATATATACATACGTATGTGTCATATATTATGACTTCACTTGGGCATAATTATTCTCATAATCTGTAGTGAGAACTCAATATCCATGTTTCAGGGCCAAGCTTTAGGCAAGTACTAAGCATCATAGGAAATTAATAGAAGGACAAGGAAACAGGGATTATGTAACCAACTTCATTAGCTTACAGCTGTTTCTGCCATAAGATACAATGCACTCAGAGCTGAGTGCTTGTTCATCATGTCATAGCTTCCTCTTTCACACATACACACAAGCTTCCTGGTTTAGATGTTTGAGGACTGGGAACATGAAACTTCACTTAGTGATTTATATAAACTCAACTCTGAGTTATATATATCGCCATGATAGATTGTTAGCCACTATACATATTTTTTTTTCTCCTTGTTTCTCTCTTTGTTTTTTTCTCTGTCCCTTTCTGTAGAAGAGCATAGGCTCGAAACGTAAAAGACTTTTTCTGTTTGTTTTGTACACCACCTGTCTTCGTCTTTTGTTTTTTTTCGTAAACTCTCTCTCTCTCTCTCTCTCTATATATATATATATATATATATATATATATATATAGATAGATATATATGTGATTCCTCGGTGTGTGTTTTATTTTTTTCTAAGACTTCTCTGACTTGGGATATGGTGTAATTTCATTAAATTTATTTTTATATTATTGTTGTTGTTGTAAATGATGTTAATTGAAATCTCCATCATTAGATTTTAACCGACTTTCGTTTCGTTGGCCTCCCCTTCAACTGTCCGACTTTCATTTCGTTGGCCTCCCCTTCAACTGTCCGACTTTCGTTTCGTTGGCCCCCCCTTCAACTGTCCGACTTTAGTTTCGTTGGCCTCCCCTTCAACTGTCCGACTTTCGTTTCGTTGGCCTCCCCTTCAACTGTCCGACTTTCGTTTCGTTGGCCTCCCCTTCAACTGTCCGACTTTCGTTTCGTTGGCCTCCCCTTCAACTGTCCGACTTTCGTTTCGTTGGCCTCCCCTTCAACTGTCCAACTTTCGTTTCGTTGGCCTCCCCTTCAACTGTCCGACTTTAGCTTCGTTGGCCTCCCCTTCAACTGTCCGACTTTCGTTTCATTGGCCTCCCCTTCAACTGTCCTCGCTAAATCTCTCCTCTTTGTTTCTGTGCAGTTCATTTCCCAGACACACTTGTTGCTCTTATCTTGACAATTCCAGCTGGAACGAAGAAGGTCAAAAGGAATGAGATATTTTAAGGACTTCCACTCCCTGTTTACTTCGTTTATTTCTGCTCTGGTTTACGACGACAACAACAACGACAATGGCAAAGCTGACCACTAGACAAGGTATTGCCTTGCTCTGCTGATAAAATAGCAAAAGAACTTCCTTTCAGGAAGGGTTTGCTTTATAAACTCATGAATGTAAAACACCCTGACCAGCTTCATAGAGTTTAAACATCGGAATGTGTCGGACCAATCTTCGTTAATAGCGATAATTAATAATTTACCTCTTTGCAGAGGAAATAGTTTTTTTTTCGCATGAATTTCTGAGATTCTTTCGCTTTTATTCTTAAATTTGTTTTTGTCGTTTAGTTGCAGCCATGCTGGAGCACCACCTTTTAATTGAAGAAATCGACCCCAAGACTTATTCTTTGTAAGCCTGGTACTTATTCTCTTGGTCTCTTTTGCCAAAGTGCTAAGTTACAGGGACATAAACACACCAACATCCATTGTCAAGCAATGGTGGTGGAACAAGCACACGCACATTTAATCAACTTAGCCCCTCCCCCAAAACTGCTTGCCTTGTGCCAAAGTTGTGTAGTCCCTGGGTAACTCAAAGACATACCGGCAGTGACCATCATATTAAATTTTTATACACACACACACACACTCATACGAAAGGCTTTTTTTGGATTCTGTCTACCAAATCCACTCACAAGGAGTTGGTCAGCCCGAGGCTGTATTAGAAAACGCATGCCCAAGGTGCCATACAGTGAGACTGAACCCAGAACCTGATAACTTTTGGCGGGGAAATCCATCCGGCTGTGGAAACCACGTCAGAGCTGACACTAGAGCTCACTGCATGCCAGCATGGGAAACGGATGTTAGCCAATGAGTAGTAGTGCTTCGGGGCTTATTTTCTTTTTTCATTCCCCACTCCCCTTTTTTTTTTCCTTTGTTTTTCTAACTACATAAACCAATATGTCCTTCCCTTTTTAAGGTAATAGGATGTGATTCAAGAGTGGTTTGATTGTTATATCTGTTATTGGCGTCACCAACACAAGGCGACCCTTTTTGTGGAAGCACAGGGTGACAAGGTAGGGTGGGTTACACCAGACTTTAAAGTACTCCGACTGGTTCTCACTAGCTGGCACCAGACAAGAAGGGAATCTAATCTAATCTAAGCCTAATCTAATCTCTTATCTAATTTAATCTTATTTAATCTGATTGGATTTGAAACATCTCAAATTAATAAAGTGTTTTATAACGAGTTAACACATCTGCTAGTTTGATTAGGGTCCTGGTTTGAGTGTGTGTGTGTGTATGTGTGTGTGTGTTTCCTACACATGTGTATGTGTTGGTGTTTGCCTGTTTGTGTGTATGTGAATGTGTTAGTCCTTCTATGTGCATTTATATTGGTGTCTGTATGAATTGCTGTGTGTGTGTATGCGTGTGTTGTCATTTCTATGTGTGTTTGTGTGTTTGCATGTGTGTATGCATGTGTTGTCATTGTGTGTGTGTGTAAATGTATGTTGCCTTTTGTTATGTATGTGTGTTGTCATTTGTATGTGTAAATGTGTGTGTTTGTGTTATATATGTGTGTTGTCATTAGAATGTGTGTGTATATGTTGTGTGTGTGTGTTGGAACTTCTATGTGTATATGTATTGGCATCTGCCTAAACTGGTTTACGTGTCTATGTTGGTGTTCTGTGAGTGTGTGTGTGTTGATGACTGCTGTGTGCGTGTGTGTTTTTATCTCTGTTAGTGCTTCTACATGTGTTGGTGTCTGTGTATTTATATGTGTGTGTGTGCGCGTGTGTGTTTGTATGTGTTGTTGTCATCGTGTGTGGTGGGGGAGCTTAACAGCATCAAGAACAAAAGCACACATTGTCACCGAGAGGAAATATTGAGAGTAGCATCTCTTTTCAGTGTCCTTCAAATAATACCGATAATGATGTTGACGACAACACTGTGGATGTCACTGATCTGATGGTGGTGGTGGAATGGGTGGGTGGGTGTGGAGAAGAGAACAGATCAAACTGTCAAACAATGAGACTGATGATGTTGATGCCAGAAATCAGATTACTATTGATCTGTGTGGATTGAACTATTATGTGTGTGTGTGTGTGTGTTCTTTATTTGTGGATTCTATGAATAACCTTCGGTTTCACGCGTTTCATATCACAATCTCTAAATATTCTGCCATGTTCTGTGGATTATTTGAAAATTACAACAGCAAATGCAGGAAACTTAAGGTTTATGTGCAAAATCCACATTTAAAAAGAAAACTGTATTTATCTACCAATGGAGTGTTGGTATATATATTCTCTTATTCTTTTACTTGTTTCTGTCATGTGACTACGGCCATGCTGGAGTACTGCCTTGAAGGGTTTCAGTCAAACAAGTCGACCCCAAGACTTATTTTATATATACATACATATACAGGCTTCTTTCAGTTTCTTATTTCTTCACTACCCATAAGGGGCTACACACAGAGGGGACAAACAAGGACAGACAAACGGATTAAGTCAATTATATCGACCCCAGTGCATAACTGGTATTTATTTAATCGACCCCGAAAGGATGAAAGGCAAAGTCGACCTCAGTGGAATTTGAACTCAGAACCTAACGGCAGACGAAATACCGTAAAGCATTTCGCTCGGTGTGCTAACATTTCTGCCAGTTGGTCGCCTTGTTTCAGTTTCTGTCTACCTTGGTCGGCCCAGGGCTATAGTCGAAGAGATTTGTCCAAAGTGCCATGCAGTGGGACTGAACCTGGAACCATGTGGTTGGGAAGCAAACCTCTTAGCATACAGTCACACCTGTGCCTGTATCAGGAGAAACTGAAACGCCAACGCAGGGACACTTGACTCGACAACTGGTCGTCTACAAACAGAAGCTCAACACACATATATCAAGTGCTATTTTCTTTCACTTGTACACACACACACATGTATGTATGTACGTGTGTGTGTCTATGTTTGTATATGTGTGTGTGATGTGCATCTGCACTGCCACACATGACCTTCACATCCTCAGTGCATGTAACACTGAAAACACCTACACATCTGACTTGGCTCTTATAAAACAAGACCTGTCTAAGCTCAAATTTACTCTCTTTCCTCAGTAGTAACAGTAGTAGTAGTCACTGTGTGCAGTGGTTGCATATCGTGTATGTGTGTAATTCAATGGTTATATGAATGTGTTTGAATCTTCGAAGTATTTGCACATGTCTTGGTGTATTGTGTCCTCCTCTTCTCTACGTGTGTGTGTGTGTGTGTTATAAATATGATGTTTTGTAAGCCGTGCGCTAAAGTATGTCTATGTGCAGACACAGCTGTAGATGCACACTTATTTCTTTATTGCCCACAAGGGGCTCATAAAGTAAGGACAGACGATATGCCACTAAGCATTTCTGTCCGGCTTGCTAACGATTCTACCAGCTCGCTTGCTGTAGATGCCACACTATCACACACATGCGCTCTCACGCATGCATGCACACCAAACTCAAACCAGCAATCATAATTTACGTGTAGACATGCACGACGAAATGCATAAAACTCAAAACACACACACACAAAAGCATATATTCATACATACAAGAATACTCGGTAACACACACACACACACACATCTGTGGAATCCTGCACCAACACTTGTTACATTCCTCTTACACTTTTACTCATTTCAGTCATTTGACTGTGGCCATGCTGGAGCACCACCTTTTAGTTGAACAAATCAACCCCCAGGGCTTATTCTTTTATTTAGTATTTTCATAGTTTATTTCTTTAATCTCATTTTAGTTTATGGTGTACCTTTTACTTGTTTCAGTCATTGGACTGTGGCCATGCTGGGGCATTGGGCACTGCTTTGAAGGGTTTAGTCAAACAAATGGATCTCAGTACTTTTTTTTTCTCTAAGCCTGATACTTCCACCAGAAAGCTCTTTTTGCTGAGCCACTAAGTCACAGAGACATAAACAAAGCAACACTGGTTATCGAGCACAAATACACACACATGCAATTTCCATCTACCAAATTCTCTCACAAGGCATTGATCTCCCCAGGACCATTGTAAAGGACAGACACTTGCCCATGGTGCCAGACAGTGGAACTGAACCTGAGACCACATGGTTACAAAGCGAATTTCTTAGCAAGTTAACATTCATATTGTCTCCATACCTTTTGTACTTTCGGTCAATATAAGAAATATATTAAGGCAGAGAACTGAAGGAATCGTTAACACACCAGGCAAAATGCTTAGCGGTATTTCGTCTGTCACTACGTTCTGAGTTCAAATTCCACTGAGGTTGACTTAGCCTTTCATCCTTTCAGGGTCAATAAATTGAGTACCAGTGAAACACTGGGGTCGATGTAATCAACTTAATCCCTTTGTCTGTCCTTGTTTGTCCTCTCTATGTTTAGCCCCCTGTGAGCTATAAAGAAATGAATATAAGTAATTTATGATTAGTTATAATTATAAAGAGAGGAGTTAAAGACAGGAGATGGAATCAAAGGTTTCGTGTAACAATCCCACAGATCTGATAAGAGAATTATCGTAACAAATCTACTATGGAATATCTATTAAAACAGTTACTATAAGCATTGCTTGACAACCGATGTTGGTGTTTACGTCCCCCGTAACTTAGCGGTTCAACAAAAGGGACTGACAGAATAAGTACTAGGCTTTGAAAGAATAAGTCCTGGGGTCAATTTCTTAGACTAAAACCCTTTAAGATGGTGCTCCCACATGGCCACAGTGAAATGTCTGAAAAATGTAAAAGAATAAAAGAATTAGGCATTTGGTCCTGTTCTCTATCATTCTACTATAAAACGGTTACTATAATGGCTACTATAGTCTCAGGCCGACCAAAGCCTTGTGAGTGGATTCGGTAGACGGAAACTGAAAGAAGCCCATCATGTATATGTATGTATGTATATATATATATATATATATATATATATGTATGTATTTGTGTGTCTGCTTGTTCCCCCCACCGTC
The DNA here is from genome assembly GCF_006345805.1 of Octopus sinensis. Classification (NCBI taxonomy): domain Eukaryota; kingdom Metazoa; phylum Mollusca; class Cephalopoda; order Octopoda; family Octopodidae; genus Octopus; species Octopus sinensis. The sequence continues at coordinate 766,537 of NC_043022.1, forward strand.
ACTCGACAACTGATGTTGGTGTGTTTACATTCCCATAACTTAGCAGTTTGGCAAAAAATGACTAATAGAATAAGTACTAGACTTACAAAGAATAAGTCCTGGGGTTGATTTGTTCAAATAAAGGCAGTGCTCCAGCATGGCCGCTGTCAAATGACTGAAAGAAGTAAGAGAATAGGGCATCTATTGTGCATCAATTCCTCTCAGGTGTTCAGTTCTGTTCTGCGTGATTCCTGCCGTTCATTGCCATTAACAATAAGCCTATAGATCTCGAGATATTGATCTCCTGTGCAGCACTTAAAATTCATCTCCGTTTCACAGTTGAACGACCCAGCAGTGTTTGCTGTTGCTTAAATCTATTTGATGGTGTGAAACCTCAGAAACACTCATCTATGGCTGACTGAGCTATTATCTGCTGCAAGATCTGCACTTCAAGCACACACACACACACACACACACTGTATGTCTCTGCTGCACACCACCTGCTCTTAACTCATAAGTTGAAATATGAGGGGGGGAGGCTTTTCCTTTTTTTCTTTTTCTTCCCCTCCTCCACCTTTTTTTTCTTTTTTTTTCTGTGTTTCCGAGCAGAACACTTTATATGAGATTAATAATCGTTTCAGTTTATCAGTCGTTGGGGACAGCAGATCATCAGGAGTGGGGGAAGATGTTATCTATAAAAACCAGATATACTTGCAAGCTTATACACACACGTATATATATATATATATATATATATATATATATATATTGCTTTGCTTAGGCTTTGTGAGGCTAATAGCCTGGTGTAGAACTCAATATGTGCTTCAGATCGGTAACAAGAAAATGAGATAACAAAGCAATAAACAATTCATTAGCTTACAGCTGTTTCTGCTGCCAGATGCAGTGCACTCATAGTTGAGTGCCTGATTAACACTTTATAGCTTCATATAGCTTCAAAGCTTTGTAGCTTTGAGTGGATTTGGTTGACAGAAAGCTGAAAGAAGCCTGTTGTATATGTGTGCGTGTATGTATATGTATGTCTTTGTGTCCGCTTGTCCCCCACAGCCACTTGACAACTGGCGCTGGTTTGTTTACATCCCTGTAGCTCAGCATTTCAGCATATAAGAGACCAACAGTACTAGGCTTTAAAAAAATAATAAGTTCTGGAGTTAAGTCATTCAACTAAAAGTTCTTTGGAGTGGTGCCTCAGCATGGCCACAATCTAATGGCTGAAACAAAAAAAAAGATTAAAAATAAAAAGACTTGAAGGAAAAAAATAAGTCTTGGGGTTTGATTTGTTCAACTAAAAACCCTTCAAGGCTCTACTGTTCAACCGAAAGAAATAATCTTTTATTTCTTTCCGTTGGAGCGTGAGAAAAAGAAGAAAAAAATCTAATTTAGAGAGATTTGGTAAAATATTCCACTTTTCCATTATAAAAGTGATTGTTTGGAGCAGAAGAGAGACGATAAAAGATTCTCAGTTGAAATTCTTCTCCTGGGTGGTTTTTAATTTGAATATAACAAAGAGGTTTTGTATCGGAGAAGCTGAACTGGTACCAAGAGGGTTAAAAGACCATTGATATTACATGCCGATATGTGTGCTGGGCTTTAATGTCGCGATTTCTTTTCTTTTCTTTTTTTTTTTTAACCATTTCATTTCTTTATTGTTGTTAATTCCTTTTTTCTCTCTCTTTCTCTATTTTCTAGATTAAAAAATTTCAGACAATGGATACTGATGAAGACAGGATTAAGCAAGCCAGAGATATTTATGATCAGTTTATTATGAGAGAATTGCTGGCACAATGTCACGTGAGTAGATACCTCCTTTCTTTGATTTTGATTGTCCAAGTTTCTAAATGCACCCTCCCCTCGAGTTCCGTTCCAACTGAGAAGTCATAAGTCAACCTCGTCGTATTTTCGATTTATATTTTTCAACTCTACTTTCATTCAAAAAGGTTTTAAAAATATAAAACATAAAAATTTAATCCATAATTATTGAACATGATGTGGAAAATGCATTTGTGCTCTCTTGTAGTGTAAACAAAAATACAATCTAAAATTAACATAGAAATTAATACAAATGAAATTCCACGTACATAGAATTTAAAAAATTATTCCTGTGAAAAAAGTGCAATTCAAAATAAATTTTTAATCTTCACTCATATTCTTGAGTTGAGGTTTTTTGAAGAACATGGTGATCTTTGTTCAATAGATTTTTCTCTTTCTTTCTTTCTTTTTTTTTTTTGTCATATATCTTATGATCACAATGTACAGCATCTTGAGTGATATGTCCAACCTTTGCAAAGCTTCAAAACTGGCGAGAGCTTTATTCAATTGCAAAAACGAATCAGATAAACCTTTTTGCGGTCATAAGTTGAGGAGATGTAAATACAAACGGTTTTGCTTTTCTTCCTCACTTTAAAGCAACTATTAAACACCATATTTGGTGGCATAAAAGACACTCTGGCATATTAGACACAACACAATTTTAACAGCACATATTTTGCAGAATAACATTTTTGTGCAATAATCTTTTACCTTTCAATTTGCTCTGTGAAATATCAGGCTTATTTCCTAACATTGTTTTGAATTAATCCTGTATTATCTCATAGCTTTGGGGTTTTCATGATCCTTCCTCATCATTTAACATCCGCTTTCCATGCTATCATGGGTTGGCGTATTTGACTGAGGACTGGCAAACCAGATGGCTGCGCCAGTCTCCATTCTGATCTGGCAGTGTTTCTACGGCTGGATGCCCTTCCTAACACCAACCACTCCGAGAGTGTAGTGGGTGCTTTTATGTGCCACCGGCATGAGGGCCAGTCTGGTGGTACTGGCAACGGCCATGCTCAAAATGGTGTTTTTTACATGCCACCTGCACAGGAGTCAGTCCAGCGGCACTAGCAACGACCTTGCTCGTTAGTTTTATAATGACATTGTAGGGTAGGTGTTCTGGCTGGTTTCAACATAAAACAGGTAGGATATCTGACCTGGATATGCCTGGTTTAAATTAATCGTGTGTTTAATCTCATACCGTCAAGATTTTGATGATCTGATTGTTTAACTTTTCATTGACATTGTACGGCTGGCTTGAACATAAAGCAGGTAGAATATTTGGGCCAGGTATGGCCAGTTTATCCTTTTAGCATTTCAACTGGCCATATCCAACCAAAGTGTCCTCTGTTTTATGCTCAAACTAGTCACATCTGGCCTCTCACACCTACTTTGCAATGTCATTCTAAAAATAAACAATCACATCATTGAAATCTCACAGCTACGTGAGTATACATGATTAACTCAAAACAATGTGAATAAATAAACATTACATTTGACAGAGTAATCTGAATGCTAAGGGGTTAAAGTTTACAATATGGGCCCAACTTTGCATTCAGGACTTGGGGTGATTTTTGGAGATTTATACCCATTAAATACAGCAAGAGTTTTAGGAGTATATGTAAGCAGACAGGACTGAATTGTTTAGAAGTCCACTTTACAATTAGTCAAACCCAGCTTTGACCTAACTGTGGTGGACCATGTAGGGCAATTTTCACTGTGACCGATTCAGCCCAACTCCTTAGAAGTAGAACTTGGCATGTGGTGACTGAAAAGGTCAGTCGTATTGACTGTACCTCTATAATACAAGATAGATTGTATAATATAAGGTAGTCGTCTGTACATCTGTTTCAAAAAACCAGTCTTGTCACACCTTATGCAGAATTAGTCAGAATTGACATAACGAGTACAAATACCTTTTGGAATACTCAACCACCTATGTTATTGTAATTCAGTGAACTTTTAGTTGTTTTGATTGAACTGGAGTGTTGTCTTAGGGGTCATCACTGGTTAACAAAAACCATGTTGTTAGTGTCTCCCATAAATGTTCATGTTTTTAGGACTTGACCCCTTGCCCAGTTCATCACCACCATCACCTGACTGTTTGGGGCCTTGCAGTAGAAACCTCTACATTGAAAGTAATAAGGCCAAATCTCTGGTTTAAGATTAACAACCTCTTTTCACCCCACCCTCACCTTCTTCCCATCAGAATAGGAAGCCTTTAAAAAGGGTTTCAAGTGCAGCCCCTTTTTTGTTGAGCCTATTTTTAAAAAAATATGCTGAAGTGAAAGATTTTTGTCTTTGTTCTCTTTCCAAGAGAATAACTTACATTATGAGTTCAAATTCCACCGAGGTCAACTTCACCTTTAATCCTTTCAAGGTCTATGAAATAAGTACCAGTTGTGCACTGGGGTCAATGTAATTGACTAACCCACTTCCCTAAAAAAATTTTTTTTTAGTTTAGGCTTTGTGCCTATAGTAGAAAGGATTGTTATTATTAGTAGTAGTAGTAGTGGGAGGAGGAGGAGGAAGAGCGGTTGTGGTAGTAGTAGTAGTAGTAAATTAGCCCAGGTTAGCCCCTAACATTGATCAGACCAATGGTCAAATCTGTTTCAGGGTACCATGCCCATCCTGTAGTTTTCTTTTCAACCCTATTTCTACATTATCCTGTGTGCTCCCCATGGGTCGTATTTTCTCTTAAGAGTGAGATAGAAGATGGAGTGTGGTGGTGGAGAGGGGTGATTTGGCTGCTATTTCTAGAAGTTTGACTGCCTGCATGGAAGTTTTCCTGTTGGTTCAGCATGTTTGTTTTGTAGTTGCTGTTGTTGTTTACCCCCAGGTCGGTCTTGATCAGACAGACCTATCTATGGTCAAAAGGACATTCCATATATGACCATCCCATTCTTTTTTACATACACAGTGTATCTAGGATCTCAATATCTATTGTTCCTTTTTTTTTTAAGACTGTGCATTGGTAGGGGAGTGTGTTTGAGAAAGATAATTTGGTTACTATTTTTAGCAGGCAGGTCAAGCAATGTTTTGAGTAGGGGTCATTCCTTTGTAAACTTGATCCCTCGGTCATCACCACCACCACCACCACCACTGCCACAACATTCCTCTCTCTCTCCCCCTCCTTCACTCTCTCTCTCTCTCTCTCTCTCTCTCTCTCTCTCTCTCTCTCTATATATATATATATATATATATATATATTATATATATATATATATATATATATATATATATACATACATACATACACACACAAACCCTGCCGTTCAACCATCACCACCATTTCCAGTCGGAAATAATAGAAAAATATATTTGATAAATTGTATCATAAGAGTTGGTATTTTTACATTAAATTTATTGCAGATAATAACATTTTTTTTCTGTCAAATGAAATTGGCAATGAATTATGATTTAATAATATTTATTTTCCTAACTTCCTCCTTCTCCCCCCCCTCTCCTCCCTCTCTCCCTCATGCAGAGCCACCGGCACCACCACTCATCACCTTCAGACAGCTGTTTCATCAGGAGTCTAATTTATGATGGTTTGCCACAGGGGTTACGCAAAGCCAAGATGAAAGACGGCTTAGATATCTATCTTCTTTGTCAGAGTCTTGAAATTTCCGTAGCAGCAAAATACGTTTCAATAAGCGATGTGATTCATGGCGAACTTTCCTCCCCACCAAAACGGAATTTAGTGACTTGCAGTCAGATGTCGTATGTTTCTCAGACTGGAATCTGTTTAAAAATGTGGCACACACAGTTACTGTGGACCAGGGGAGAGGGGAAAGAAATAGCAGGGTTGTAGGTAAAGTTGATTGATTGTTTTTGAAGAAGAAACGTTTTTCATGCACTTTTGAGAGGATAGTGTGGTAGATGTGTGTATTGAGTGTGCAAAAATGTAGCCTTCTCACCAACAGAACAAGCAGCCATCCTGTTTTGGTTTTTGTCATGTCCCGGCAGCTAATGTTTGAGTTTCTCAGTTCTTATCAAGAAGACAACATCCACTTTGAAAGTAGATAAGTGCATAGCTGTGGGTTTGTCTTGGCAAATAGACAGTATTTTGGTTCTTATGATAAGAGAGGGAAAGAAAGAGACGGAGGGGAGAGAGAGAGAGCGGGAGCTGAGAGCCGTGTAATTTGACTGCTACAGAGGGCAGGCTATTTTATTTTCAAGCAAATCTGTCATAACAGATACAAAACTTGAATTTGTGTTTGTTAGGAAACCAAAAGCCACCAGGGTTATTTTAATTATGCCAGGGTTTCTCTCTAAACTAGATTTTGCTAATGAAGAGATTTGGGGCAAAGAGATAGTAGTGTAGGCCTAACAACAACAACAACTTCAGGACACGTAGTAATAATAATAATAATAATAATAATAATGTTCATCTTGTGAAATAACTAACATGTTAAGAACACCATAGTGACTATGGAACACTGCTCTAAACATCATCACTACTCTCTCACTGGCTTCAGTCACTGGATGGTGGCCATGCTGGGGCACCACTTTGGAGAGTTTTTAGTCTATCGTAGTGAAGGCACATGGCTTAAATGGTTAGAGTATTTGGCTAATGATCATGAGGTGGTGAGTTCAATTCCTGGCAATACATTGTGGAGTGTTCAGCCACTTGCATGCTAATTTCACGAGCAGGCTGTTCCATGGATCGGATCAGCTGGAACACTCACCATCATAACTGACAGTACCAGCTGGTCAATCGTATCCATCCACCCATCTTCTCTGCCCACTATACCTGGGTGAGTTATTGGGGTAGAGTCCTCAAGCACCTCCTCAATACGGTCCTATTAGAAGCAACAGTCATTACACTTTCTAGATGGATTCCCAAGCATGACCAACTCAGACTATGGACATCATCCAACCATCTCATTCTTGTTCTATCACTAGGTCTCCTGCCAGGTGTTGGGGTAGAATCCTTAGGCACTTCCTTCATGGGATCCTATCATAAGCATCCATCATTACACTTTCTGGCTGGATTCCCAAGCATGACCAACTCAGACTATGGATATCATCCAACTATCTCATTCTTGGTCTCCCCTTAGGTCTGCTGCTGAAAGGTCTACCCCTAGGTCACCTTCTTGGCTTGGCTTGAAGAATCAGTCTTGCAATTCTTTCCTGTAACATTCTAACCACATATCCATAATACCAGAGCTGTGACCTCTCAATGCAGAGAAGCAGCAGCTCAGCCTGAAGAGATTCCCTGATCTCCAAGACATGCACCCTGTCAAATAATGTTACTCTAGGAATCCTTCAGAGAACCCCCATTTCGACCACTTCTACTCTGGTAATCAGTTATTTACTAGATCAAGAATTTCTTGGCATTCCTTACACCCATCTTCCATTCTTCTCTGTCATCCAGGACAGTTCTTAAATCTCTTGGACAGTATGTCCAGTGTCCTTTAGCCATTGGTTGACGTAGTTTCTCACGGCTCTACTTCTTCTACATTTACCAGAAGAAGGTTGCCACACGAGTTTCAGCCCCTGATTTTTTCCCTTGTTGCACCAGCAGTGACCAGTTAATCCCTGCCTGTGCTTCCATATTGTCTCTGTGATATACGTGATGTCTTGGTCTGGTTGTTTGTTAGTCATGCGATGACCCAGGTCCAGAAAAGAATCTTATCTATCAAGATCAAGGCTAATAAAATGAACCATCAGTCAAGCACTGGAGGAGGGGGGGATTCATTTGGGTCAACTCATCCCTCCCCTCAAAATTACTGACCTTGTGCCCTAAATTAGATTTATTTATGGACGTGATAAAGTTATTGTTTTGATGTAAACTGACACAACTCGAAACTGGTTTACATTGATAGACACAAACACAAATTCACACATACCATGCATTATTCTGGATATGCTCTCGCAATCAAATACCGTATTTTAATGTGTATAAGAAACCCCCTAATTTGGGGGGCTTAAAATTTGGAAAAAAAGGTTTTGTAAGGAACTATAATACTATCACAAAGTGACGAAAATATTTTGACAAATTAAATTTAAATGTTGAAGTGAATCTAACGGTTTTTGTGTTTCATAAATGGCTTATAAACACCTTCCACGCTGCAATTGTTTTCGTTCCAGCACACAATCTTAGATCAAGTTACTCGCTATGCAAGTACATCTCCGTAATATAATACTATCCATGTATAAGAAACTCCCATATTTTTTAACCTAATTTTGGACAAAAAGTGGTTCCTTATACATGTTAAAATACAGTAATTTGAGAATGAAACAAAATGAGCAACACGATCGCAGAATACTGGAAACACAAGTTCTGCTCAGCCAAACATGTCACATGGTTCATAGACAACAGGTGGACTTGTGCAGTTGCCAAGTGATATCCAAGAGGTCAGAAGGTCTCCATAACAATGTGAAGATTATTTAGATAAATGATTTGGGAGAAGACAGAAATTAATACTGCGATCAAAAAAGAATTCTTTATTTTTTTTTATAGAAGAGATATTTTTTTTAACCACTGCAAAAGACTTCTTCAGTCTCCTGAGATTTTGGTGAATTTTTCCATTATTTGTTACTGTAAGAACTGCATCATGTATAGCTGTTGGTAGGGCTACATGTGCAAGAAATGTTGTGAGTAAATAGATCTGTTTTGTGCAGTAGAACGACGGACTTGTTTTATTCTGTAATTGAGATAGGGAGATCTATTGCCTGTCACTGCAATTGCCACTTGCAGATGGAAGCTGTAATCATATATGGGTGGATTGACAGGTCAAAGTATTTCTCCATGTCAAGGTCAAACATGACCAACATACACAAACACAATATTGTAATTCCTTGCATAAAAGAAAAATAATAATAATAATGATAATCCTTTCTACAAAAGGCACAAGGCCTGAAATATGGGGGAGGGGGCTGATTGAATACATTGACCCCCAGTGTTTCACTGGAAGTTATTTTATCAACCCCAGAAGGATAAAAGGCAATTTTGACCTTGATGGAATTTGAACTCGGAATGTAAAGACAGATGAATTGCTGCTAAGCATTTTGCCCAGCGTGCTAATGATTCTGCCAGCTCATCGTCTTTAATAACAGCAATAATAATCATAATAATTATGACTTTGGCACAAGGCCAGCAATTAGGGGAGAGAGTAAGTTGATTACATCAACCCCAGTGCTCAACTGGTTTTCATTTTATCAACTCCAAAAGGACAAAAGGCAAAGTTTACCTTGGCAGTATTTGAACTCGGATCATAAAGATGGACAAAATACCCCTAAGCATTTTGTCTGGTGTGCTAAATGACCCTGTAATGATAATTCCTTCCACAATAGGCACAAGGCTTGGAATTTGGCAAGAGGAACTAGTCAATTACATTGACCCCCAAAAGAATGACAGACTAAGCTAATCTCAGTGGAATTTGAACTCAAAACATAAGGATTCAGAAGAAATGCTGCTAAGCACTTTGTTTGGCTTGGTAATATAATCGTGATAATAATAAACCTTTGTACTAAAGGCACAGGGCCTGAAATTTTGGAGGAGGGGGCCTAGTCAATTACATTGACCCCAGTGTTTGACTGGTACTTAATTCATTGACCCCCCAAAAGGATGAAAGGCAAAATCGACCTTGGTGCCATTTGAACTCAGAACATCAAAACAGACAAAATGCCGCTAAGCATTTTGCTCAGCGTGCTAATGATTCTGCCAGCTCACCGCCTTAACAATAATAATAAGGGCTTCTGGTTTAGATACAAGGTCAGCAATTTTGAGGCGATTGGGAAGGGGACCCCAGTACATAACTGGTACTTTATTCTATTGACCTTGAAAAGATGAAAGGCAAAATTGTCCTTGACAGGATTTGTTCTCAAAATGTAAAGCTTTAGAAAAAAGGCATTTTTTCCCCAACACTTGATTCACCCCCAGCCCACCTCACTACCCCATATGATAATAATAATAATAATAATAATAATAATAATAATAATAATGGTAATGATAATAAAGAATGGATTGCCGAATTGGTAGAGTGCCAAACAGTGTACTGTGTAGTATTTAGTTTGGTCCCTTTATGTTCTCCTCTGTATGTGTGTGTAATGTTCTGTCTATTCAAATCCTTATTTACAGTGTGTATATAAAAATATAAAAATGTGTGTGTAGAGAGATCTATTTCAATGGAAGTGTCTGTTTGCTTGTTTAGCTTAAGTTGCACTCTTGTTTATAATCCATGGCTACATGTATCATATTCTTTAAATGGTGTTGTTTGTATGTGTTTGTGTGTGTGTACGTGCATGCGTGTATGTGTGTGTATATACACATATGTATATAGGAGTATATGTAAATATGTGTGCATTTTTGAATTTGTAAAAATACAAATATGTGTGTGTAAATGTATATCTTTCAGTATGCGTGTATATGTAGTCATGCATGTGTATATATGTACCTATATATGAATATCTGTGCATGTGTGTGTATATATGTGTGTGTGTGTGTATATATATATAGTACCGCCAGACTGGCCCTCATGCTGGTGGAATGTAAAAACACCCACTACACTCTCGGAGTGGTTGGCGTTAGGAAGGGCATCCAGCTGTAGAAACTCTACCAGATCAGATTGGAGCCTGGTGCTGAAGCAACCATCTGGTTCGCCAGTCATATATAGATAGATAGATAGATAGATACAAACACACACACAAATATGTATGCATTTATGTATATGTATGCGTGTGTATGATGTTAAGTATATGTGTGTGTGTATGATGTTTTGTTTAAGCATAACAATACTGATGACCAAGGGTCAGCTCAATACACATAGGCTTCAGAATAAGACATTAGTGAAGTCAGAGCACAATATGGTATTAAATAAATGACAAGGGAACAGGAATTGCACAATCAATTTCATTGGCTTACAGCTGTTTCTGCTATAAGATACATTGCACTTGGAACTGAAACAGCTGTAAGCCGATGAAATTAATTACACAATTCCTGTTCCCTTGTCATTTATTTAATGAAATATATACGTCACATAATCAACTAGACTATCAGATACATTACTGTACATTACTGGTCACAATGCACTTTGCATCGTTTTAGCTTTTGATTGCTGCCACCCCACTGGCTGGGCAAGCTGGCCAATGTTGCCCCCGATCATAAGGCCATTCTATCACAGGGTAAGCCATTTACAGCTGAGTGGACTGGACCAACATGAAATGGAGTGTTTTGCTCCAGAACACAATGTGCAGCTAGTCTGAAATTTGAAACCATGATCTCGGGATTGCCAGTGCAACATACCTGGATGCTAGGCCATTCAACACATTTATTAAATGTTACATGTATGATTTAAAACTGTTTGATTCAGTTCTGTGCTACTTCAAGTTTCACAGGGCCCAGGCAGGAGCCCGACTCCTTCAGGCCCCTTGAATGCCAAATGGAGAGATCCAGGAAATGCAAGATGGCTACCAGAAGGTAGCTAGAGAGAGCAGCACAGAACTGAACCAAACTTTTTAAAAATGTGTGTGCGTGTGTATTCTTTTACTTGTTTCATTCATTTGACTGCAGCCATGCTGGAGCACTGCCTTTAGTCAAACAAACTCATCCCAGGACTTAGTCTTTTTAAGCCTAGTATTTTTTCTATCGGTCCCTTTTGCCAAACTGCTAAGTTGCTGTAATGTAAACACACCAACATCAGTTGTCATGTGATGGTGGGGGAACAAGCATATGCATAAACATATATGTATATATGACGGGCTTCTTTCAGTTTCCATCTACCAAATCTACTCACAAGGCTATAGTAGAAGACATTTGCCCAAGGTGCTACACAGTGGGGCTGAACCCCCAGAACCATGTGGTTAGGGAGCAAGCTTCTTACCACAAAGCCAGAGTGACTCAAAGTCTGAGAGTTTCATGCATTGGTGTATGTGTGTGCATGTGTACACTCACATATGCATTTTTCCATGCTGGCATGTGTTGGACAGGTCTCACTGTCTTGGCAGTCTCCACAGTTCCTGTCTTCTAACACTCACATCCAAACAAAAGCATGCTGTGTGTGGCTTGCAGCATGGTGTGTGTGTGTGTGCACTTTATTGCACCACCAACACTGCACCTTTTCACGTACTAATTAAGACAATCTCGAAATTAAGATAAGTTATGAAGCAAATCGAAATAGTTTCAAAGCAATTTCAAATAATCTCTAAACAAAGTGTGTAATAAATTAGCGTTTAATTTCCATTGACAATATTTCTTTTAAAAGTTATCTAAAAACAGAAGCAAACATCTTTCATGGATTTATGGATCTCAATTGTTTTTCAAAATTCAGACTACTTACTTTGGCTATAAATGCACTTGTGTGTATGATTAACAAAAATTACACACACACACACACATATATATGTATATGCCATACACACACACACTCGTACACATGTATCTACATCAAATTTGATAAGTGCCAATACACCAAACTCTCGTCCCTTGAGTCACTGAAAGATTGGCGTATTTTAGGAATATTCCTGTTCAAGTATCATGATAGCATGAAACTGTTAGTAGCTCTTTCAGTTGTCTATTTAAAGTGATATATATACGTATGTATGTATGTGTCTATATGTATATATATATGTGTATGTATTTGTATGTGTGTATGTATGTATATATATATATACACACACACACACACATGTTTTGGGTTGTATTTTTCTTGTTTGCATCACCAAATATATACATACATACATATATACATACATATATATATAATGAAGATAATTAAAATCACCTCATAAAATCTACAAACATACACAGTTACATACACATGTACAAGCTTCACAAGTGCAGGCCAATAAATCCATCAGCACCTCCCTTTCCTGATTAAAACAACAACAAAAAACACTTCACAGATGGTAAAAAGTAGACATCTCACCAACACCCACCCACCCCCACCCCCACCCTCCTATCTCTGGTGGGAGTTTTATGAGGGTAAATGACTTCCTGTAAGCATTCCAGGAGTATCACTTTTCAGCCATTACTCTATGTTTGGAAACAAAGCTGCCAAGATTAAGTTGGATGAGGGCTGATGAGGTTTCAACTCCCTCGCCAGACTCTGGTGTTGCTGTGTACTAAGATGCTTGCTTCCCGACCACGTGGTACCTTGGCCAAGTATCTTCTACTGACGCCCACCCTGCGGGCGTGGTCCCATGGATTTTTCAAAGAGACCGCACAAGGTTAGAAGGTAATACAATTCCAGGAAAAAAGGGGGTAATAACATTATTTAGGAGAACGCACTTCTTTTCTTGAGGAGAGTGGGGGGGGGCATATGCCCCTCAGCTCTCACTCCTCCCCTCTTGAGTCCACACCTGTCCTGAGCCAGCCAAAACTTTGTGGGTGGATTTGGTAGATGGAAACTGAAAGAAGCCTGTCATATATGTTGTGTGTGTAGGTGTCTGTCTTTGTGTTTGTCCACCACCACCACACAACTGCTCTCAGTCATCCCCATAACTTAGCAAAAAGAGACTGATAAAATAAGTGCCAGGTTTTTTATATATGTGTGTGTGTGTGTGTGTGTATGGAGGCGCAATGGCCCAGTGGTTAGGGCAGTAGACTCACGGTCAGGGGATCGCAGTTTTGATTCCCAGAACGGGCGTTGTTTGTGTTTATTGAGCGAAAACACCTAAAGTTCCATGAGGCTCCAGCAGGGGGTGGTGGTGACCTCTGTTGTAGTCTTTCGCCACAACTTTCTCTCACTCTCTCTTCTTGTTTCTTCAGTAACGCTACGATGGACTGGCATCCCGTCCAGCTGGGGGGGAACACATACGCCACAGAAACCGGGCCCATGAGCCTGACTAAGCTTGGAAAGGGGCGACCAAAGAGAAATAGATATATATAAATGAGTACTGGGGTTGATTTGTTCAACTAAATCAGTGGGTTCTCAACCAGGGTCTATATAAGATTTTGTGGGGTCCACACAGTGAAATACTAAATTGGGGATCTACAATAGCTCTTTAAGGGCCCTTGAAAAAGTTTTGTTTTAAATGTATGTATTGGTATGTATTGCAAGAAACAGTTAAGTTTCTTTCTCTAACATGTTACAAAGTTCAACCATCACAAGTTAAGTAGAGGCACGTGGCTTAGTGGTTAGGGTGTGGAACTCATGATTGTAGGATTGTGGTTTCAGTTTCTGGACCTGGCAACACATTGTGTTCTTGAGCAAGACACTTCCATTTCATCTTGCTCCAGTGTCCCAGCCAGGTGGGAAATTTATATGCCATGTCAACCAAGAAACCGGCCTAAATTCAGCTGAATGCAACCAGTGACTCTCTCTCGCTTCTCTCTCCCTCCTCCTTCTACCACCAAAGAACTAACCTTTTAATTATGGAAATATTAATTACCCTGTAAAGACCCATAGCTCAGTGGGTAGAGTGTCAAGCTTACAAGCGTGAGGTTGCAAGTTCGATTCCCGGACCTGGCCTTGTGTTGTGTTCTTGAGCAAGACACTTTATTCCACGTTGCTCCAGTTCAATCAGCTGTAGAAATGAGTTGTGACATCACTGGTGCCAAGCTGTATTGCCCCTTTGCCTTTCCCTTGGATAACCTCAGTGGCGTGAAGATGGGAGTCTGGTATGCATGGGTGACTGCTGCTCTTGCATAAACAACCTTGCCCAGACTTATGCCTTCAAGGGGAACTTCCTAGGTGCAATCACATGGTCATTTGTGACCAACAAGTTATTTATCTGTTTTGACGTCTACAGAAATCTGTCTGGTTTTATTATAACGAGATGATGTGATTAGCTGTGGAAATACAGCCAAATTCTTAGTTGTGGAGCTTGTACAGGGTGTTTAGACAAGTTTTTGTGATGTAACATCTGCTGTTACAGTGTCTGAGATGTGGTATTATATGTAACGTTGGCTACTGTTACAGTGTTTGTGGTGTAACATGTCACAGATTATCAGCGATAGGCCCCCATGCCGGTGGCACATAAAAGCACCCACTACACTCTCGGAGTGGTTGGCGTTAGGAAGGGCATCCAGCTGTAGAAACTCTGCCAGATCAAGATTGAGGCCTGGTGCAGCCATCTGGTTCACCAGCCCTCAGTCAATTGTCCAACCCATGCTAGCATGGAAAGCAGACGTTAAACGATGATGATGTGTGTCTGTGTTTGTTGCCCTCCTACTTCACACCTGGTGTTGGTTTGTTTACCACCTCATAACTTAACAGTTCAACTAAAGAGACCAATTAAATAAGCACCATACTTAAAAACAAGTACAAGGGTTGGGCTTTTCTACTTAAACCCTTCAAGGAGGTGCCCCAGCATGGCCGTGGTCCAATAACTGAAACAAGTGTAAAGATAAATGATAAAAGATCTGTAAACAATGATGGAAGGTAGTCTCAGCCTTGAATAAAGAAATATGCTCTACTCCATGTATTGAGTACTTTGTCTACTTGTTAGTCAATCTAAACTCAAAATAAAACACCAATAAAATGCTTACCTTGTCTACCAAATCTGAAGAGATTCAAGTTTTACATCCTTCTTTGAAAATCTTTATCTGTTGGCCACGAGTATTCTTAGCCTGTTGCTGTACTAATGGACACATTTGTCTCTCTCTCTCTCTCTCTTTATAGTCAAGGACACCATTGTTTCTCTCTCTCACACACACAAAAACGCACATTCACAGATAAACACGTACATATATACATACATAGATATACACACTCACATATATGTATTCATACATAAGTTATTTTTATTAATAACCAGCTGAAGTTAGAATGACTCTCGGCCCTTGAGCCACTCTAACTTATTATGCTGATTAATATTTTTTTAAATAAACACACACACACACACATATATATATATATACTCGTGTTTTGAGTCCTTTCCTGTTTGCATCACCAAATCCACACACATCAGTGTTTTGTGGTTGATTCAGAATAAATAAATTAAGCTGATAACCATTTTCATTCTAAATTCCTTTTACATTTTTCTTTTTTTTTTCTTTTTAGATTCTATATCTTTTGTCTTTTCTTGCAAAATTCATTGAATCTTAACTTTTTTCTTTCTTTTTTTTTTCGACATAGAAAAGCTTTCTTTTCTTTCTAAATCTATTCTTTTTCTCTCTGTCCTCTCTGTCCAGGAATACACAAAAACAGCCATCAATAATGTGCAAGATGCCCTTACTAAAGCAAGAAAAACTAAACAGCTTGGAAACCACATTTTTAATGTAAGTATTTCGCTTTTTTTCTCCATTGCTATCAAACTGTTTATTTTCAAAAAAATTATCACAGTTTTCTTTTTTCTTTCTTTCCCTCCGACACTTCTGAGATATTTGTATTCCATTTGTTTATCTTAGCTTTTTCGGCACACATTTTCAACAATGCAACCACAGTCTGTCGGGCATCAAGTCCTGCACCAATGATGGCTTAAGTGTTTAACATCCAGAGGTTTATTCACCTCAAGGAGTCGATGATATGATTGTTTACTTCTAGAATGACATTTTAGGATAGGTGTGAGATGTCGGACTTGCCCAGATTGAACATAAAATGTGTAGAATATATATATATATATATATATATATATATATATATATATATATATACACACACACAAACACATGCACATACATAAATAAGTAACAATTGAAGGACAGGTGTCAATTCATTATGGCCATTTCTAATGATGCCTTTAATTGATTAACAAGTACATTATATCAATTATATCATTATAAAGAAACCGTATGTATATATATATATATATATATATATATATATATATATATATATACAGAGAGAAGGCGCGTGGCTCAGTGGTTAGAGCGTCGAGCTTACGATCGTGAGGTTGTGAGCTCGAATCCCGGACCAGGCTGCGTGTTGTGTTCTTGAGCAAGACACTTTATTTCACGTTGCTCCAGTTCACTCAGCTGTAGAAATGAGTTGTGAAGTCACTGGTGCCGAGCTGTATCAGCCCCTTTGCCTTTTCCTTGGATTACATCGGTGGTGTGGAGAGAGGAGGCTGGTATGCATGGGCGACTACTGGTCTTCCATAAAAAAAAAAAAAACCTTGCCCAGACTTGTGCCTCAGAGGGTAACTCTCTAGGTGCAAACCCATGGTCACTCATGACCGAAGGGGGTCTTTACTCTTTATATACAGAGAGAGACAGACAGACCAAGAGAGTGCTTCTTTTTTGGATATATGAACTACTGACAAGATATATATAAAACTAATGTATCAACCCTTTAGCATATAGGTGTGAGACACCAGGTCTGGCTGGTTTCAGCATACAGCAGGTTAAATATTTGGGCCAGATATGGCCTGCTTAAATATTCGTGGGCTAAGCATTTGGAATGTGGAGGCACATGGCCTAGTGGTTAGGGCAGCAAACTCATTGGGTTCGATCTCAGACCAGACAATGTGTGGGCCTTGAGAAGGAACAAATAACAAACGTTTGGAATGAGTTGTGTTTAGTAGGATTATTAATAATTTTGTGAGAATTCTGGTTTATAGTTAAAAAGATTTAATACTACCAATTCCTCTAAAGACGTTTAGACGTATCTGGTTCAACCTGCCAGATCCCCCACCTTTTAAAATGGTGAGTTAAGTAATCGGCTGTTGTTAGTAACCCTTGTTATTTGAAATAATCAGCATTTAATTAGCAGCCTTTGTTAAGTAATGCAGTCAGGTTAGCAACACTATTGAATTAAACTAAGCATTTGGTCGAGGGAACCTTGGTCGTTGAAGCTTTAACCAGTTAGCAAATGGGGTTAGTTAAAAATAACCAATTAGCAACCTTCGTTGCTAACTGGTTCATTCAATTAACTGGGATTGCCAAAATTATTATTTCATCTAATTAGTATTGCTAATATTACTTCTCCTCATTAGATTGCCTAACTGCTTATCTCAGTTAATTAGGGTTGCTAACTGGTCACTTCATTATTTCAAAAACCATGGTTGCTAACTGCTTATTGGCATTGTGCTTGTCTTTACATCCTGAGTTCAAATTCTACCAAGGCCATCCTTTTGGGGGTCAATAAAATAAGTACCAGTTGAGCATTGGCGGGGGTCAATGCAATTGACTTACTCCCCTCCCCATAGCCTCCTGGCCTTTTGCCAAAATTTGAAGCCAATATACCAACCAATCATGTTTGCTGATTATCGTGTCAGATGACTGTGATTGTTAACTGATTATTCTAATTAATCAGTCATTTCGACTAACCAGTTTAATTTGCAGATTTTGTTTCATATAGTTGTTTGACTTGTTAGAAATAGCAGCCAAATCTTGTGCAAATTGAAGACCCATTTGACTGATTGTCTTTAACCCTTTTGTTACCATATTTCTGTTGAGATGCTCTGTGTTTCTTTCAACTAATTTGAAATATAACAAAGAATTTAGTAAAATAACTTATCATTAAGCTAGTACATTACATTCGACAGATATTTGTCATCTTGTTTGTTGTTAACACAACATTTCGGCTGATATACCCTCCAGCCTCCATCAGGTGTCTTGGGGAAATTTCGACCCTGGGTTCCCATTCCTAAAGTATTTTTCCAATGTTTTTCGATATTATTATTATTATTATATTATTATTATTCAGGTCACTGCCTGGAATCAAACTTGGAATCTTGGCGTTAGTAGCCTGCGCTCTTAACATATGCCCATCAGCATATGGCATAGTGGTTAAGAGCATGGGCTACTAACCCCAAGATTCCGAGTTCAATTCCAGGCAGTAACCTGAATAATAATAATGATAATAATAATAATAATAACATCGAAAAATACTTTAGGAATGAGAACCCAGGTTTGAAATTTCCCCAAGACACCTGATGAAGGCTGGAGGGTATATCAGCCGAAACGTTAATAACAAACAAGATGAGGACAAATATCCGTCAAACGTAAATAATGGACATAATTCCTCATCTCTTAAATATAGAACTGCATTAAGCTAGTGCTAGGAACATAAATTGTGACTAAGGTTTGGTGGAAGATTCTAATTCAGAATTTTAAAAAACAAGACATTCATACTACAAGAACCAGAGGTGGTTTCAGCTGGGTTGGTATCAAAAAGGGTCAAGTAGTGGGTTTATTATTTCAAATATTCTTGGTTGCTAACAAAATTATTATTTCTGCTAAGAAGCAAAGATGCTAACTGGTTTATTTCAACAAACCAAGGTTATCAACTGGTTTATTATTCCAACAAAGCATGGTTGCTAACTGGGTATTATTTCAAATAACTGGGGTTGCTATTTCAAACACTCGTTTGAAATTTAAAAACAAAAACAATTCAACTCCCCATGGTTGCTGGCAATTATCTGGGGTTTTTTTAAAAATATATTTTTGCTTTGTATCTTATTTGTACTTCAGTTTATACCCCTCACTCACCCCTCTCTCCCCCCCTCTGTATGTGTGTATATTCTTTCAACAGATAAAAAAGTATGCATGTACTTTCAACAGATGTGTGTGAATGTGCGTATGTGTATGCTATTCAACAGATGTGTGTTTGAGACTCTGTGTGTGTATGCATGTGTATGTGTATGCTATTCAACAGATGTGCGTTTGAGGCTGTGTATGTGTACATTATTCAACAGATGTGTGTGTTTGAGTGTATGTGCGTGCTATTCAACAGATGTGTGTTTGAGACTCTGTGTGTATGTGTTGTGTATATGGAGGGGAATGCTATTCAACAGGTGTATATGTGCTCAACAGCTGAATGATATTGTGTGTGTGTGTGTGCATGTGTCTCTGTATTTTTGCATACTTTCGACCTTGGAGGTCCCAGGAAGGCCATGCGTGGAGACCCTTCCAAAGAACAACAAACACAGAAAAAACAAAAAAAAACCTTCAAAATATGTTATGTGATACAAGCATATTTTTCCTTCTCTCTTTCTTTTGCTCTCTCTCTCTCTCTCTCCCCCTCCTCTCGTGCATGCAAGATCTGTTCCAACTCTCTCTCACACACACACGTCTGTGTGTGTCTCTGTGTGACATATGTTGGCATTATTTCTTCCTCTCTTGTGCAACTGATCTTGCTGCCATCTGTGTTTATTCAGGTGCATACATGTGATTCTATCTATGCACAATGCACACGTGCATGGGGGTGGGGGGAAGAGGTGAAAGTGTGTGTGTGTGTGTGCTTGTTTTCTGGGGGGAGGGGATTGTTTTGCTTTTTAGTTGTTTTTTCTGCAAATTTCAAAATTCCAACTTCTTTGTTTTCCATCTGTTTTTATCATTATTATTATTATTATTATTATTATTAGGGCAGCAAGTTGGTAGAATTGTTAGCATGCCAGTCAAAATGCTTGGCGGCATTTTGTCCATCTTTACATTCTGAGTTCAAATTCCGGCGAGGTCAACTTTGCCTTTCATCCTTTCGGGATCGATAGATTAAGCACAAGTGAAACACTGGGGTGGATGTTATCGACTAGTCCCCTCCCCCAAAATTTCTGACCTTGTAGAAACCATGCCAAATCAGACTGGAAACTGGTGCAACTTCCCCCCTCCCCCCAGCTTGCCAGCACGGACAGCAGATGGTAAATGATGGTGATGATATATAACTAGAATGGTTCTCAACCTTTCTAGCATCTGGGCCAGACCCAAAACCTGGATTTTTTTTGTAGGGAGCCACACCAAAAGAAGTGAAAACACTTGTTAATTAAAGAAAAATTTATTTAAAAAACGAAGACCATTAGGGGCTGCCAGAAGGATACTTGAGGGCCATGGTTGAAAACCACTGATCTAGCATCTTTTTGTTATGATTTAAGGGGAATTTGACTGCTATTTCTAACAGTTTGAATGACCACATGTAAACTCTATTATACTTTGTTATTGTTGTTGGTTCTTCTATGCTCCATATCCCTACCATTCCTTTCTTTCGGTAAATATATCTGGTTTTCCATCCCTAAATGTATAATTATTTACTTTACTCCTGATTCCATGAAATAACAACAACCATCGTTTATTTTCTGCAATTTATATATTTATTTATTCTCTTTCTTCTTCTTCTTCTTCTTCTTCTTCTTCTCACTAGAAATACAAAGATGAAATTAGAAAAAAATTAAATAAAGAAGAATTTAACAAATTTTTAGAAAGGTAAGTAAAATATTGAAACTTCGTAAACATTCCTTTTTTTTTTTCTTAAACAAGAATCTGAATATTTTCTTTGAATTTTGTGTTCTTCTTCTTGTTATTGTTTGCTGTTGTTGTGAGATTTGTTCCTGACTTAGAAATTTCAACTTGATCAAAACATAAAAAAACCTCAGATGTTTTCATAAACTGGAAATATTTGTGGTTGAAAAGGGAAGTTCAAAAATATGGAATTGAAGTTTTATTCTAATTCTTTTCTTTTTCCTTTCAATGAGACTGACATTTTCAAAAACAGAATTGTTTATTATTTGAATTTCAAATATATTCAAATTTCCTTTTTTATAATTTTCATATAAACTTCAACTTTTTTTAATTAATTTTTTTATTTGATTCATCTTTATTCACCCAGTCCGTATCCCAACTCCCTTTCTTCCAATGGTAGCTTATGAAAACACCTAAATTTTGGAAATATGAATTTTCAAGGAGTGTGAAGAGAGGCTATAAAAATATATTCAAATCATAATTTCTAACTTTGCTTTGTAAGTTTTAACCCTTGACACTATAGACAAGACTGGAAGATATATAGACAAGTGACTTCTGCTTATGGCCCCCAGGTGGTCCAAAGCCTTGAGAATGGATTTGGGCAACAGAAATGGGGAGAAACCTTCGAGGCTCTGATGAAGCTATAAGGTGCTGCTTAGGCACTCATCTTATAGCAGAAACGGCTGTAAGCTAATGCAGTTCATAAGATAATTGTTTATTTCTTTGTCATTTCATTTTCTTATATATATATATATACACACACATGCACACACATATTCTTTTGTTTGTTTCAGTCATTTGACTGCAACCATGCTGGAGCACCCCACCTTGACGGGTTTTAATTCTATCAGTGTCTTTTGTTGATCCGCTAAGTTAAAGGGACATAAACACACCAACACTGGTTGTCAAGTGGTGCTGGATGGGGGGGGCAAACAAAGACACACACATGCATAGATATATACATATAGAGATGTATGACAGGCTTCTTTCAGTTTCTCTCTACCAAATCCATTCACAAGGCTTTGATTGGCCCAAGGATGTAGTAGAAGGCACTTGCCCAAGGTGCCACATAGTGGGACTGAACCTTGAACTATGAGGTTGGGAAGCAAGCTCCTCACCACCACCTTTTAAAGTTGCTTTTACAGATACTCTATAGAATTTAGAGCAAACATTGAAAGTCACAACTTTTCATTTATGAATACATCTACACAAACAAAGCAATTGAAGTGAGAAAAATAGGTAATAGGTGTATATGCACATTTCAGGAGATATTGCTCTTTCATCAGTGCCTATTAACTGTCCATGAACACATTGCTTAAATAGCTACAAAATATAACAAGTCATCTGTTCAGTTTCAATAAAATAAGTACTAGTTGAATACTTAGGCCAATGTAATCAACTTCTCTGAAATTACTGGCCTTGGGCTAAAATTTGAAACCATTATCATCATCATCATCAAAGTGGTGAGCTGAGAGAATCACTACAATGCTGGGCAAAATGCTTAGCGGCTTTTGTCCATGTTTATGTTCTGAGTTCAAATTTCACCAAGGTCACATTTGCCTATCATCATTTCATGGTCATTAAAATAAGTATCAGTTGAGCTCTGCAATCAACTATCCCACCCCACCCCCAAAAATATTTTAGGCCTTGTGCCTATAACAAAAAGATTATTATTAACTGACACTGGGGTACAAACATGCGAAGCCCAATATACCCATCATGACTACCCATCTGTTAAGGGTTCACCAGCCACATGCATCACAACTATATGTGCGCGACATGGTGATTTCATATCAAGATAAACAGCACATGAACTTGCAGGTGGGGCCCTGTTAGAATTTTCTTCAGGTCGAGTAGCCCATCCTGCTCAAAGGGTCACTGAATAAGGCTTGTTTAAGGATGTTGAATGAAACACCCATGTTTCCAGAAGTAAATTATCTAAACCCCCAAAGAATTCCTCTCAACACATGGCTATGATGCTCCCCCACTACTTCTGCTCGTGATCAGAGATGCACATATCGTCAGCCACTGAGGGGACATGCTCAACTGGTTAGAGTCAAACAACCGACAAGCAAATCTGTGGTATTGAGCAGAATATTTGCTGTAGCCCATCTTTTATACCGTACATGATAACACTTTTAATCAGTTAAGATCAGAAGCCATGAGAGCCACTGCCTGGTACTGAATCAGGGCATTTTATTTTTATTATTATTATTATTATCATCCAGATTTTCTTTCACAACATTTCATGTATTAACAATTTACATTAACCACAACTTAAGGTCATTGAAAACCGCCTAATTTATTTTCTTTTCTTTTCCTTCGCCCCCCCCTCCTCCTCTCCAGCTCCTGTTTATCTCCACAAATACATGCAACATCACACCCATCCGTAAACTCAGGTCTAAAACAGTGGTCGCATTTTACTAAATCTTACACAAACAAACAAACCATAAAACAGAAATACCGAAAAAGAAAAAAAACTATAAAACATAAAAACAATCCCCCCCCAAAAAAAACACCATTCCGCACAAAATAATAAATAGTGTCAGTATTTTAGACAATGGCATTTCATTTGGTTGGCGGCTTCATTTTTACGCTGCTACAAAACCCAGGTCTTATTTTTAAAATTGTAAAATGCAAACGATGTGGAGAAATACAATTAATGCGAAATATTAATTTAAAAATAGCTTCTCCAAAATGGCGGGTTTTCATTCTGGTTGGTTTTGTTTGTTTTTTGTTTGTTTGTTTTTCTTGGGTGGGTGAGAGGTGGTGGGGGAGGTGTTTCAGATCATTTGTGTGTGTGTGTGTTTGTTTTTGATAATAGAACAAGTGTTTTACTAGTACAGACTGAAAATAGCTATCACTACAGGGTGAAAATGTTTTGATGGCCACCGAAATAGCTTGATTAAATCAGTTTGAAAATATTGCTGCAGGTTAGAACCTCTCTGCTTAACGAATAATGTCCAGGAAATCATCTCCTTTCTCTTCTTCTGCCACCATTTACATACACACACACACACATACATTCATACATACATACATACATACATACATATCTGTGTGTGCACGGCGGATGAATGAAACAGCCAAGTTACATGGTGGAGTAAGTGAGTGGACTGCCTTGCTTAATATGGATTTGAGTTCAAATTGTCTCTTTTTGTTATTGTTGTTGGTGGTGGTGGTATTTAGCGGCAAGTCAGTTCTTTTGTTCATACGGACCTCTCTGATCAATCAAGGGTCTTCTGTGGGCTTTATAATGATAACTGATCATTTTTTTTCTGCTATAGGCCCAAGGCCTGAAATTTGATTGCAGAGTGAGAGCTGGTTGATTATATTGATACCAGTGCATAACTGGTACTTATTTTACCAACCCCAGAAAGGGATTAAAAGCAAAGTTGACCTTCAAGCGACATTTTAACTCAGAATGTAAAGGCTGGCAAAATGCTCTTGTGCAATTTGTCCAGAATGCTGAAGGTCCTGCCATCTTGCCACCTTTATGATGATGATGATGATGATAATGATCCTTTTTGTTGGTCACAAGGGCCCACGATATGGAGGACAATATCAAAGGACCAGTTACAGCACACAAAAACAAAACAGATAATAATAATAATAATAATAATAATGGACTCCCCCGTTGAAGATGATGTTTGAGAGTTCATACCCTCACCTACCAATCAACTTTGCACAAATGATTTGCTTATCGTGATTGAATGTGTGTGCCATACATTATTAGCTGACT
Organism: Octopus sinensis; assembly: GCF_006345805.1. Classification (NCBI taxonomy): domain Eukaryota; kingdom Metazoa; phylum Mollusca; class Cephalopoda; order Octopoda; family Octopodidae; genus Octopus; species Octopus sinensis. The sequence continues at coordinate 791,157 of NC_043022.1, forward strand.
CCCTCCTTCAAACTGACATTACCTGAACAGATACAGGGTGTGCCGTACATCAGGTATAAAAGTGATCGCAGAGCAAACAGAGATGAAGGGTTTTGCTCAAGAACACAATGCACCACCCAGCCTAGGAGTCGTGAGTGCAACACCCTAACCACTAAGCCATGTTCCCTCACTAATAATAACAATAATAATAATAATAATCCTTTCTACTAAAGGCAGAAGAGCTGAAACTTTGAGGGGAAGGGACTAATCAGTCAGATTGATCCCAGTGTTTAACTGGTACTTAATTTATCGACCCTGAAAGGATGAAAGGTAAAGTGAACAGATGAAACGCTGCTAAGCATCTTACCTGGTCTGCTAATGATTCGACCAGGAGTACAGGGGGTTGATTTATTTAGCTAAACCATTCAAGGTAGTGCCCCAGCATGGCCACAGTCCAATGACTGAAACAAAAGATAAAGACATTATGTGTTTGTATTTGTTCCACACACACACATACACACTGCTTGACGACCGGTGTTGGTTTGTTTACATCCCTGTGACTTAGCAGTTCAACAAAAGAAACTGATAGAATAGGTCCCACACTTGAAAAGTAAGTACAGGGGTTGATTTGTTTGGCTAAAACCTTCAAAGCAGTGCCCCAGCATGGCCACAGCCCAATGACTGAAACCAGTAAAAGGTAACAGATTAGAATAAATTTGACTTGTCAGCCATTGAGAAATGATTTCTTGAAATGTCCGGAAAGGAGTCCCACGTCAACGGTGTTGGGTTACTACAACAAACACAAACAAACAACTTCATTAGATCTGTAAACTTTTCTAAATATAGCGAACAATGAAGGGACAGAAATATGAAAAATCATTCATGAAAATTTGGAAGTTGATGGATTATTTCTATTTTTAAGGTTAACCGATAGCTTCTATTTATATACGGTTACAAATAGAGGTGCTGTGATTGAGTTATTGAAAGAAAGCATGAAAATCAATGAGGAAATGTTTAAATATTGGCAGTGCCACCGTTTTCTCTAAACCACAACCAAAAGCAGTGAGGTGACCGGTCTGTCAGCTTTATTGCCCCAGTTTATTGGTCGGTCAATAAGCATCAAGGGATTAGGGTTCTTAGGGGAAGCCTTCATCTCTTTAATGAGGTCAGTCAATGCTGTCAAAGGACATAAGCACACTGGGTGGTTACCTGGAGATTTCACAGGTTCAGGGGCTCAATTCTGATCTATGTATCATGTGGCTTGATATCAGTAAATACTACAAGGCTCAGTGCACTGATTTTCCTATACACACACACACACACACACATACATATATACAGGTGCAGGCATGGTTGTGTAGTAAGAAGCTTGCTTTCCAACCACATGGTTCTAGGTTCAGTTCCACTGCATGGGACCTTGGGCAAGTGTCTTCTACTATGGCATTGGGCCAACCAAAGCCATGTGAGTGAATTTCGTAGATGGAAACTGAAAGAAGCCTGCCATATATATGTATATGTATGTGTGTGTGTGTGTATATATATATATACACACACACACACACACACACACACACAATTATAAACAAGGGCAAAAGAAAAAATTTTTCCTTGCCAATATACTGAAATAAACGCTAAATCGTTTAACAACATTAAATATTTTCACTATTATTACACATGTCAAGCAAGCCAACAGAAATTCATAAAAATTTAGTCATCCCCATATTGGCCCAATTTCTGGATTAATCCAAAAGGATTTTTCCTTCCTCAGCAAGGAACACTGAAAATGAAAATAAATGGAATACTTACACATACCCATGGAAAAGCAGACGTAGTGACATGAGTACATATAAGTACCCCAGATACAACCAAATAGAAATTCCATAGCAAGCCTTGACACGTCAGGAACAGCAATTTCAGGAGAGGGGTTAAGTCCATTACATTGACCCCAGTGCTCAACTGGTACTTGTTTTATCGACCCCCAAAAGGATGAATGGCAAAGTCAACCTTGGTAGAATTTGAACTTGGAACATAAAGTCAGACAAAGTGGTTAACCTGTCCCAATTTGGTTGTATCTGGGGTACTTATATGTACTCATGTTATTGCGCCTGCTTTTCCATGGGTATGTGTAAGTATTCCATTTATTTTCATTTTCAGTGTTCTTCACTGATGAAGGAAAAATCCCTTTGGATTAATCCAGAAATTGGGCCAAATCAGGGATGACTAAATTTTTATGAATTTCTCTTGTCTTGCTTCCTCGTTTCAACACATGTAATAATAATAGTGAAAATATTTAATGTGGTTACACGATTTAGTGTCTATTTCAGTATTGTGGCAAAGAAATTTTTTTCTTTTGCCCTTATTTATAATTATATTTATAATTTCACCTTTAAAGGTACTTTTTCATATACTGGCCATTAATAAAGTTTTTAAAAAAAATTTTTGTCCTTATATTTGAAGTATATATATGTGTGTGTGTGTGTGTGTGTGTTTTTAGAAAAACATAAATTTGGATAAGAAGCACACTCTAAGCAGTAGAGCAGTCTATATTTATTCCTAGTGATGGCCAGTTACACTGGATTTCTCATCATAAAGGTATCTTGAGACCCTAAGACCTGTTGAGATCTTAGGGTCTGAAGATACGCCATAAAGGATACCTTTATGGCGAGAAACCCAGTGTAGCCCTATAAACCAGCTTTCACCAGTAACAAGTACATGTGTGTGTGTGTGTGTAATGGAAATGTTTGAGAAAGACGTCATGTGTTGAATTATAATAAAAATAAAAAGAAAAGTGCTCTGAAATATTTATGTTGAAGAAATATATTTGTGAAGTAAAATATTTTTATAGTCAACCAGTTTAACTTTTTCAGCTGATCGTGACTGAGCATTTTGTGATAATGTTATTACAATAATCCCATGCCATGCCATTGTTCACCTATCACGCACTCAGTACGTCATGATTCACCTATTTTGGACTCAAGTACATTGCAGTTTGTGAAGGCGCATAGCTCAGTGGTTAGAGTGTCGAGCTTACGATCGTGAGGTTGTGAGCTCGAATCCCGGACCAGGCTGTGTGTTGTGTTCTTGAGTAAGACACTCTCAGCTGTGGAAATGTGTTGCGACGTCACAGGTGCCAAGCTGTATCGGCCCCTTTGCCTTTCCCTTAGATGACACTGGTGGCGTGGAGAGGGGAGGCCAGTATGTCATGGGCGACTACTGGCCTTCCATAAACAACCTTGCCCGGATTTGTGCTTGGCAGGGTAACTTTCTAGGTGCAATCCTATGGTCTGTGTCGTGACTGAAGGGGGTCTCAGTACATTGCAGTTCACCTGTTTTGGACTCAGTACATCTTGGTTCACCTATTGCACACACTCAGTACATCACAGATTTTTCTGGCTAACACATGTAAATTTACATCGTGGACCTCTCAGTATATCATGGCTTTCTGGAGCCAAAAGGTATTTATATTTTTTTAGATTTTAATTATTTCTGTGGGATGTTTTGGAACATAACAGCCATGATAGTCGAGGGATTACTCTTTCCCATGCTACATTGACTGGTTGTACTTATTCAAGGTTGATAAGAGGGCAGCTATTTTGTAAATGAATAGATATATTGATTTATTGTTTTACTTGTTTCAAGTCATTTGACTGTGGCCATGCTGGAGCACTGCCTTCAGTCGAACAAATCAACCCCAGGACTTATTCTTTGTAAGCTTAGTACTTATTCTATTGGTCTCTTTTGCTGAACTGCTAAGTTACGGGGACATAAACACACCAATATCAGTTGTCAAGCGATGGTGGGAGTACAAACACAAGACACACACATACACAATGGGTTTCTTTCAGTTTCCGTCTACCAAATCCACTAACGAGGCTTTTGTCGGCCCAAGGCTATAGGAGAATGCATGTGTCCAAGGTGCCACATGAATATTTTACTTCATGAATATGTTTTTTGTTAGCATGAATAGTTACAGTGCAATTTCCTAGTTGTGGTAAGAAGTTTGCTTCCCAACCACATGGTTCCAGGTTCAGTCCCACTGCATGGCACCTTGGGCAGGTGACTTCTACTATAGCATCAGGCCAACCAAAGCCTTGTGAGTGGATTTGATTGATGGAAACTGAAAGAAGCCCGTCATATGTATGGATGCTGGGTGAAGGTGCTAATCTCCCATGTTCAAAAACATAAAGACACAGAACATTTGTGTCATTAAGCCAGCTAGAAACAGTGTTTCTTGGGGCTAAATAACAGTAACATTCCTCCCTTTCCTGGGACTGCCACATTGAGTTGGCAACAAGCCATCACTTTATTATGCTGTTACTGAATGTCTCTCTTTGAAAGATTTAGAAATGTAATATTTCTCTATCTATATATATATATATATATATATATATTATGTGTGTGTCTTTGTGTTTGTCCACCACCACCACTTGACAACCGGTGTTGGTGTGTTTACATTCCTGTACTGTAGCAGTTCAGCAAAAGAGTACCAGGCTTTAAAAGAAAATAAGTGCTGGGGGTCGATTACTTTTGACTAAAATGCATTAGGTGGTGCTCCAGCATGGCCACAGTCTAATGACTGAATTAAGGTATAAGATAAAAAGAACTGTATACGTGTGTATGTGCGCGTGCATGCACAATGGGATTCTACACAGTTTCCATCTGCCGAATTCGCTGACAAGGCACCAATTGACCCTGAACTCTAACAGATCTTTGGCCAGGGTGCCACGCAGTGGAACTGAACCTAAAACTTTGTGGCTGCAAAGTAAGTTTCTTAACCACACAACCCTGCCTGTGCTTACATGTTAACCTTTAAAGAAGAAAGAAAGAAAGGATGGTCATTACTGGACTGTCTTTAATCATAAATAAGCCTATAACTGTCAGGACTGCAGGACTGGCCTTGACCTAAGCAACAACAACAACACCAACAGTGTCTGCAGAGCTTAGGTTCTGTGGGTGAAAAACTTGTCGCCATTGGCCCCCAGTGGTTTGGTGTCAGGATACAAACCATTTGACTCTTAATTGGTTCTACAGTATCTCCTCACCCCCTGGGGCCAGCCATACTGCTGCTGCTACATAAGCACTTGCTTCAAACAGTGTATACATATTGCATGTCAATTTGTTCAACTAAAGTTGGTGCTCTAGCATGGCCACAGTCAAATGACTGAAACAAGTAAAAGAATATATATACACACACACACACATATATACATATTTTATATGCAAACTTACATATATATATAGTATATATATTTATTTATATATATATATATATATGTATATACACACATACACACACACTTTTATACGCATTTTTAGATTCGTTGAAGGTCAGGGTGCCCGAGGTAGCAATATTAAAAAAAAAAATCATGAATGTGAATATAAAATCGTTTTATTTTTATTTTTATTATTATTATTATTATTATTATTATTATTATTATTATGCACACGTTTTCCTTGGGATTAGAATTGACTGCTTGACTAAGTGGAGGGGTACCCAGCTGGGAAGCCAGCTGTAAAAACATTTGCTAGACGAAAGGAAAAAAAGGGATTTGTTCCATCTTTGTTAGCATTTGAGAAATGGGTGTAATACGGCAGAAAATAATGCATGACTAGTAATGAGGATAATGATAACAATAACAATAACAACGCCATTCAGAAATAATAATAAAAAATGTTAAAAAATGTAATATAAGTAATAAGAGAGAAGCCTGGGGAGTATTCTCTATGTTGTAAAATTCCTTGCTTCAGCAATATGGAAATATAATAGTTTATATTCCCTTGACTTTTTAGACCCTAGATTGTACAGTTTTGGAGGGAAAAAAATATCCTTTAAAATGAAGTTGCTTGCAGTAGTGGTGGTGGTGGTAATGGCATTTACAGGGTCAGTATGGTTTGTTGTACTCCAGTGACCCGATTGTTTTTATTATTATTATTAAGTTCTATATTTGAGAGATGAGGAATTATGTACAGTATTTACATTTGACAGATATTTCTCTTCATCTTGTTTGTTGTTGAGACAATGTTTCAGCTGATATGCTGGCAAATTATCTGAGAAGTAAGTGAGATACTTCTGGAGATTTAGATATGAATTAAATAACATAATATTTATAGTGCAGGCAGTGAGCTGGCAGAAAGGTTAGCACGCTGAGCGAAATGCATAGCCGTATTTCGTCTGCCGTTACGTTCTGAGTTCAAATTCTGCCGAGGTCAACTTTGCCTTTCATTCTTTCAGGGGTTGATAAATCAAGTACCAGTTGCATACTGGGATTGATCTAATCAACTGGCTCCTCCCCAAAAATTTTAGGTCTTGTGCCTAGAGTAGGAAAGAATATTTATAGTATCCAGAAAACAGCAGGCTGGCAGAATGGTTAGCACACCAGATAGAATGCTTAACAGCATTTTGTCTGACTTTATGTTCCAAGTTCAAATTCTACCAAGGTTGACTTTGCCATTCATCCTTTTGGGGGTCGATAAAACGAGTACCAGTTGAGCACTGGGGTCAATGTAATGGACTTAACCCGTCTCCTGAAATTGCTGGCCTTGTGTCAGAATTTGAAAACAATATCTATAGTGCTGTATATTAGAGCTCTGTAACAGAATAAAGTGTTCAGCTGATGATCCATTGCAGTTTGGCACCCAAATGCTCATGGCATCATATTAGATGTTGAGTTCCAAAAACCTGAAATGGGGAACTCTTTATATTGGTGTTTCTCTTAATATGTATCCTCTAAATATCATGACTGTGGAGGCACAATGGCCCAGTGGTTAGGGCAGTGGACTTGCGGTCGGAGGATCGCGGTTTTGATTCCCAGACCGGGCGTTGTGTGTGTTTAGTGAGCGAAAACACCTAAAAGCTCCCTGAGGCTCTGGCAGGGGGTGGTGGCGACTCCTGTTGTACTCTTTCGCCCCAACTTTCTCTCACTCTTTCTTCCTGTTTCTTGAGTAACGCTGCGATGGACTGGCATCCTGTCCAGCTGGAGGGGAGCACATACGCCACAGAAACTGCAAAACCGGGCCCTTGAGCCTGGCTAGGCTTGAAAAGGGTGCACAAGTAATAAGTATATCATGACTAATAACACTGCTACACGCTGTAGTAGACTGACCACTCTACTGGAAGCTGACTGGACGATGGTCATTTAGATGTGACTCTAGTACAAGCAGTGGTAGTCGTACATCTCTATATTTTGTGCTGCATGTAACCTTATCAGTGAGATTGTTCTTTTATCTTCTCAAATTGTTGCTATTGTGAAAGTTGAAGGTGGTTTATATTAAGATATAGTCACTTTGATCAAATTAACCGTTTCATAACAATTTCGGAAGCCGTGCCTCTGTGTCTCACATAAGTTTGGTAATGCTCAAGACTTTGGAGAGATTTCATAAAAATCTTGCTTCTTTTTTGCTTGTTTTTTGTTTTTTTCGGTGTGGGGTTCATTTTGAATCCTGGTGTTTGGAACAGAGCTCACCCGAAAATTACTTACATCTGGAAGGTTTCAGTTTAAATATGAACCATTTAAAAGAGAGCTTTCGGATGAAAGGATGACAGCTGATGTCCATCCATTTGGTCGGAACCAAAGGTGTTAAATCTCATAATTTCTCCAGCTTGATACATATTTCTCTTTTTCAAAGCATAAATGACAGGTTTTTCTTTTTCAAAGAAAAACAGCTGAGAAGAAAACTAGTTCTGTTCCTGGAAAATACACCATTTTTATTTATATTGTCTGTTTATTTATTCTTGTGTAATCCAGAGAGAATCGCTGACAGATTTCTTTTGTATGTAAAACACAAAGGAAAAATAAAAATTTCTCTTCAAGCTGTGTTTTTTTTTTACAATGTCATTGTTTTTGTTGTTGTCATCCTCTGTCTTCCATCTTCAATATGGATGGCTGTTGTTGTTGTTGTTGTTTTTCCCAACCACACACAAACATGGAATTGTTACAGACAAACAAGGAAGCAGCAGAATGTGAATCGTTACCAAAACAACGATTGTTCTTGGAATGTTTATGCTGCTGCTGCCCCTCCTGCTACTCTTTTGCTTCAAATATATTCAGAAAGCAAGTAAAAAAAAAAGAAGAAAAAGAAGTCAAGATTCACAGACAGAAAGAAACATTACCAATCAAAGCAGATCATTGACAGAAATTCAATTATTAAACAGATAATTGATGTTTTAACAAAGATTGATCCGAAAATCCATTTTATAAATGGAAATCTGGTTCGGACTGAAATATACAGGACACAATTAGAAAATGGGTAGGTCTTGAGGGACATATTTTATGTACTTGGAGTTTTTTATTGTTGTTGTAGTTTTCTTATTGTAAATTTATGTCCCCCACCATACACACACATACACACACACACACACACATCTATCGCTTTCATCATTTAATGTTCTTTTTATCCATGCTGGCATGGCTTGGATGCTTTGACTAGAACAGAAAGACCAGAGGACTCCACCAGGTTCTTACAGCTGGATGCCCTTTCTAACAACAACCACTTAACAGAGCGTACTGGGTGCTTTGTATGTGGCACCAGCATCAGTGAGGTCGCCAAAGTACCCTACAACTGAGCAGGGTGTAGACTGGTGGAATAAGAAACTATGATAGAGGGACAAGAGCAGGTGTCTTGCTGAATAGGTGAATGCAGGGTTTGCCTACCTGGAAAGTGAGAGAGAGAAAGAAAGAAAGAGATGTGAGGTCCAGGTGCAATGTGAAGATCAGACAGAATAGGATAGAAGAATGGAAAAGGTGGATGTGTCGGTTATTGCGCTGAGTAAAAATATTGTGACAGATGATTATGGATATGTGTATTTATATATACATGTGTATGTGAGTGTTCTTGCCATGATATCATGTGCTAGTTACACTCAGATGTCACTGTCATACAAGCAGTGTTGTTCATTTGCAGTCTTCCATGAAAACATGTCTGTCCTTGGGGAAATATTACCTTGCTTGGCAACAGGAAGAGCATCCAGTTATAAAAACTTTTGACATTAACAA
>NC_043022.1:805128-825128 GCF_006345805.1 Octopus sinensis
TTTCCTCCTTTTCACAATAACCTGATTTCATGTTTACATGTCAGTCAAATCAGACTTACACCAAATTAGTGCTATTTCTCATTAACTAAGTCACCAATTAATCAATTAATGACCAAACTATATATACTGAAACCTAATAACCAACCCTCCCTCACAAACTAGTATAATTTGTTATTTAAGCATTTATTAAAGTCTGTTTATTTCACTAGAATTTATTTTGGTCCAATCTGCTGGCATTGAACCCCACCCACCACATCCCTCTGTTTCCTAATATTTTCATTTGCAAAGCGACATGCTGGGTGAAATGCTTAGAGGTATTTCATCTGACTTTACTTTCTGAGTTCAAATTCCGCCAAGGTCGACTTTGCTTTCATCCTCTCAGGGTCGATAAATTAAGTACCAGTTACATACTGGGGTCGATCTAATGTGTTTGGGAAGCAAGCTTCTCACCACACAGCCATGCCTGCCCCTATATATACATAAAGGGTAAAGGGTAAATATTCCCTTTGGTCATGAATGACCATGGGATTGCACCTAGAAAGTTCCCCTCCAGGTCACAAGTTCAGGAAAGGTTGTTTATGGATGGCTGCCCAGACTCCAAATGTCTGTTGTGACATGGTTTCTAGGCGTAGGAGTGGCTGTGTGGTAAGTAGCTTGCTTACCAACCACATGATTCCGGGTTCAGTCACACTGCGTGGCACCTTGGGCAAATGTCTTCTACTATAGCCTCGGGTCGACCAAAGCCTTGTGAGTGGATTTGGTAGGCGAAACTGAAAGAAGCCCGTCGTATATATGTGTATGTGTGTATATATATATATATATATATATATATATATATATATATATATATAGTCAGGACTATTGAAAAGGTTGCAAGACGCAACAAAAATTTTTGGAAAATAAAAATAAGAAATAAGTGGAAATTTTACCGGTGAGAGTGTGTTACATTAAAATGACTCTCCCCAGACACAACAGAATATATATATATATATATATATATATATATATATATTAATATATATAGTTAATCCAAACAAGAAAGCACAAAAAAACACAACAACGCGAGGACGTGGAACAAATATAGTAGTATTGGACGCTCAGGAAAGAAGGAGGGTTTAACGTTTCGAGTGGAGCTCTTTTTCGGAAACATAGGAGAAGGAAAGACAGAGGAAAAAAAATCGCCAACGGTACACACGAGGTCACATTTTGAAAGACCGGAAGGAAAAGGGTGAAGAAATATGTTTTCAAAGATAGAAGAGTAGTATAGTCAAAGACAGCAGAATGGTATATATATATATATATATAGGTAGGTAGGTAGGTAGGTAGATGGGTGGTGTAGTGGTTGAAATGTCTAACCCAGTGGTTCGTAAACTTTTTCAGGCTGCTGCCCCCTTGATACCCACCCCATTATAGCCCCAATTTTTACATGAATCGCTACCCTATCATCACCCCACTTTTCTTCAATGCCCCCTTAGAACTTTCCACTGTCCCCTTTGAGAACCACTGCAACCCATGATATCATATGATTGCAGTTTCAGTTCCTAGAGAGGGCATCATTGTGGTGTCCTTGAACAAGGTCCTTCACTTCACATTGCCCCAGTCTACTCATTTGTAAATGGTTGCTGACCTAAGTGCAGGTGCGGCCTTTGCCCCATCCTTCTCTCAGATCCTGGCCATTGCACTCAATGGAGAGTGAGGGAGAGCAAGAGGGCGTCTGTCTCTGCCCTTCACTATAGAGGCATTTGGAACAATTAACAAAAGCACAATAAATGCTGTCAAGTCATTGATCACTCACGAGTGATGACTGGTTGTTGATGACATGATATATTTGCATATATTAACATCCTGTACGACACACAGTTCCCCATAGAACTGTATATATATATATATGAAATCTTCACATCCTGTATGACTTGCTTGGTTGCACATGATACTATCATGTACATGTGTATATATCTGTGTGTGCATGCATGTGTGTGTGTGTGTGTGTGTGTGTGTGTGTAAAGACACACATTTATGTATTTATTTATATACCTCAACATCCTGTACAACAGACACAGGGGTATGTGGTTATATGTGTGCACGTGTATCTGTTTATATATATGTGTGTATATGTATATATATATGTATGTATGTATATATATATATATGTATATATATATATGTATGTGTGTGTGTGTGTATATATATATATATGTATGTATGTATATATATATGTATGTATATATATGTATATATATATGTATGTATATATATATGTATATATATATATATATAGGTAGGTAGGTAGGTAGGTAGATGGGTGGTGTAGTGGTTGAAATGTCTAACCCAGTGGTTCGTAAACTTTTTCAGGCTGCTGCCCCCTTGATACCCACCCCATTATAGCCCCAATTTTTACATGAATCGCTACCCTATCATCACCCCACTTTTCTTCAATGCCCCCTTAGAACTTTCCACTGTCCCCTTTGAGAACCACTGCAACCCATGATATCATATGATTGCAGTTTCAGTTCCTAGAGAGGGCATCATTGTGGTGTCCTTGAACAAGGTCCTTCACTTCACATTGCCCCAGTCTACTCATTTGTAAATGGTTGCTGACCTAAGTGCAGGTGCGGCCTTTGCCCCATCCTTCTCTCAGATCCTGGCCATTGCACTCAATGGAGAGTGAGGGAGAGCAAGAGGGCGTCTGTCTCTGCCCTTCACTATAGAGGCATTTGGAACAATTAACAAAAGCACAATAAATGCTGTCAAGTCATTGATCACTCACGAGTGATGACTGGTTGTTGATGACATGATATATTTGCATATATTAACATCCTGTACGACACACAGTTCCCCATAGAACTGTATATATATATATATGAAATCTTCACATCCTGTATGACTTGCTTGGTTGCACATGATACTATCATGTACATGTGTATATATCTGTGTGTGCATGCATGTGTGTGTGTGTGGTGTGTGTGTGTGTGTAAAGACACACATTTATGTATTTATTTATATACCTCAACATCCTGTACAACAGACACAGGGGTATGTGGTTATATGTGTGCACGTGTATCTGTTTATATATATGTGTGTATATGTATATATATATATATGTATATATATATATATGTATGTGTGTGTGTGTGTATATATATATATATGTATGTATGTATATATATATGTATGTATATATATGTATATATATATGTGTGTGTATATATATATATATATATATATATACACACACACACACACACTGACATCCTGTACGACATGTGCATTTGCATGCAGAGCTGTATCAACCAGCCAATCATGAAGCACAATATACTACACAAATTGTTTTAATCATTAACCTTTTCCTCTATCCTTTATATATATATATGCATGCACACACACACACAGGAAAATAGAACCCCAAATATGAGTATATGTATACACGCATGCACGCACACACAAGGGGGGTGCTGAAAAGTCCCTGGCTTCTAAAGGTATTACAAAAGGCCTGGTTGGAGGCCCAACCTTTCCAGTTCTTTTACAGAGCTTAGAAAGAGCGAAGGACTGCTGTGAATCTCAGAAGGGATTATATTGGAGAAAATCATAATTAACCGATCCTCCTGGATTTTCTTTTACCCAAAGCCAGGATCTTTTCAGCACCTCCCTCGTGTGTGTGTGTGTTTGTCTTTGTGTGTACATATCTTTTTATTTAATCAACAGAAGTTAAAAAGTAACTCAGGGGCCAAATTTTTGTACAGCAGCACTTAGGCGGATATTAAAAGATGATGGTAACTGGCTCTCTGTCGGTCATGATGACGTGTGTGCTGGTTGATCTGATCAATGGGACAGCCAGCTCATGAAATTAACATGCATGTGGTTGAACGCTCCACAGACACGCATACCCTTAATGTAATTCTCATGGAGATTCACCACGACACAGAATGTGACAAGGCTGACCCTCTGAATTACAAATACAACTCATTTTTGCCAGCTGAGTGGACTAGAGCAATGTAAAATGAAGTGTCTTGCTCAAGGACACAACATGCAGTCGGGAATGGAACTCCTGCCCTTACTGCCATGAGCTAAATAGTCTAACCACGAAGCCATGCACCTTCCACTGTATATAATAAATATATGTTACATATGAAGGTGAATGGATCAGTAGTCAGAGCATCAGGCTCACAATCAGGAGGTAGTGAGTTCCATTCCTGGATTGGGCTGTGTGTTGTGTTCTTGAGCAAGACACTTTATTTCACATTGCTCCAGTTCACTCAACTGTAGAAATGAGTTGCGATGTCACTAGTGCCAAGCTGTATCGGCCCCTTTGCATTTCCCTTGGATAACACCGGTGGCGTGGAGAAGGGAGGCTTGTATGCATGGGTGACCACTGGTCTTCCATAAACAACCTTGCCTGGACTTGTGCTGTGGATGGAGAGCTTTTTAGGTGCAAACCCATGACCAAAAGAGGTCTTTATCCTTTACCCTTACATATATAATGCAAAACCACCCTGCTGACTGTGATAGTCAATAAAATAGAAATGAAATTTTAAAATTTATTCTTTTTTGTTTGGCCTGGTACCAAATGATATACAACCCAACACTGATCTGCAGTTTGGTTTTCAGGGCCTTTACAATCGGGGAGTTTTGATCAAGTAGCCCTATAATCAAAGATGTGGTAGCATTGGCCATCCCATGGTTTTGTATACCTTGAAGTACATTATCCAAAGTGTCCTTTTTTTTTAAGGCAGTAGGATGTGATTGTAGAGACATTTTATTGCTATTTCTAGCAGAATGAATGATCACTTAGGGACTGATTCTTTCTCTCTCTCTCTCTCTCTCTGGCTTAAATTCAGTTATTTATTAACCATCAAAGTAGGCGATTTGCTGAGCTTATAACTATTTTACCATTGAAAACTGTGAAGGCATTTAGCATTCAGTGTCAGCCTGGGTAATTGAAGTTACTTGCTGTGAAGGGAAAAGAAACAGGGGAAAACAATTTTAAAGAAACATTATAAAAATCCATAGAATTTGTTTTCACTACCATGTGGAGCTTAAGTATTGAAATTTCTGAAAACTGTTATGAAAAATAAATTACAAAAAATGAGAAAGAGATTTTGTTACTTCAATATGTTTTCTCATTCAAAACCATTCAATAACTGTGCCGTATGGTGGTCCATGTTATTTTGTCTAGTTAAAATTCCTGACAGATTTACACCAACCATCGTAGCATGGGTGAGGCTTGTCTTTATTTGCTGCATTCATCAAATTAAGCTGAGTTGACATTTCTGCCTGATGAGAGGTCAATAAGTCCTGAAACCAGGGCTTAGTAGATATAAACCTATACACACACATCCGTTCTACACACAGACATTATCTCTCTCTCTCTTAACTCATACACACTTTAATCCTTTTGTTACTATATTTCTGTTGAAATACCCGGCTTTCATTTCAATTCATTTTTAAAATAATGAAGAATTTAGAAGAATGACTTTGTCATTATCATGTTGGTGTTTTGAACATAAATTAACAAGGAATTTTGATGTAAGGTTTGAGTCAAGAAGTTTGCATCATAGAACCAAGGACAGTCTTGGGTGGGTTGGTATTAACCCTTTAGTATTCGGATTATCCTGTCAAATGTAATATGTATTTATTGATATTGTTTTGAATTAATCCTGTATTATCTCATAACTGAGATTTTGATGGTGTGAGTGTTTATTTTTATAGTGACATTGTGGGGTAGGTTTGAGAGGCCTGATCTAGCTAGTTTGAACCTAAAACAGGAGGAGATTTGGGGTGGATATGGCTAGATTAAATGCTAAAGGATTAAACAAGTTAAAATTCTACCTTTGTACACACAGGCATTAGCTGCATCTTAACTTACACATACACGTCATAAGTTATCTCTTAAGGTTATCTTAGCATAACAGGATATTAGTTGTATCTTAATTAACACACACGCACATCTTAAAGTTATGTCTTATCATGCACATGGTCATTAGCTGCATATTTAAACTCTCCTCTCATATCTTAAGGTTATCTCTTAGCACAGTAGGACATAGGTTGTCTTAATTTGCATGCACACATGTCTTAAGGTTCAGTCTTAGCTCAGACAGGCAGTACCTATATCTTAATCTATTCACTTGGACATCTTAAAATTCTAATGTGTGCAGAGTGGAGTATAGCTATTGACTGTGTGTGTGTGTGTAAGTGTTATCTTAGCACATACAAACATTGGTTCTCTTCTTTTTTTATTATTGGCTTAGACAAAGGAGGAAGACCATCCCTCTCCCCAAGATCTCTGAGATTAACTGGGAGCAGAGGAAGAAAGAAGCCACCCCTGAGGCATCACTGCATTAGGGTGTTGTGGACCAAAGATCCTTAGTTAACATCAGAGCAAAGCCCTTTTTTGAATACTTGACTGAGTATTCCAATTAGAATGGTACACAAGAACAGAAACAGTCAGACGGGCTTCCATGCAGTTTCCACGCTTCAAGGTTCACTCGTGAAACTTTGATTGATCTGAGCATATGATAGAAGACACTCAATCAAAGTGCTGAACTATGAAATTGAACCTGGGACCACATTGTTGTGAAGCAATGTTATTAACCACACAGGCATACATGCACCCATAATCATTTATTACGCTCATCTCAAGGTTATATCTGAGCACCCACACACACACACATGGAACCTATCCTAATCTTATTCTCAGTTTTAGGATCTGTCTTAACACAAATCTACAAATCCTCAGCTCATACATGTATTTACTACTCAGGTCATAATCTCCATGTGGTACTACATGTAGTATAACCACTTGTAGCTTCATGTAGTGTAATGCCATGTGGTACCCTATGTGTCATAACCCCATGCAATGCTACATGTCATCACAAATCCATGTATGACTATAAGGTTAAAACAAAGGATGAAATGTCCTTCCTGAGCCCTAGGTTTATAAGGCCACTTTCCCAGATTCTGTGGCATGTATGTTCCCCACCCCAGTCTGTCACAGGATGACTCGTCCTTTGCCAGCTGAGTGGACTGGGGCGATGTGAATAAAGTGTCTTGCTCAAGAACACAACAGGGAGTTTGGTCTGGAATTGAACTCACTAACTCATAATTGTGAGCTCACTGCTCTAACCACTGAGCCATGCACCTTCAGTAGTAATTGCAGTAGTATAGTATTGTACTACTATTACTAATACTACTACTACCACTACTACTACTACTACAAAGATGGTGAGCTGGCAGAATGGTTAGCACACTGGGCAGGATGCTCAGCAACATTTCATCAGTGTTTGCATTCTGAGTTCAAATTCCACTGAGGTCAACTTTGCCTGTCATCCTTTCAGGGTCGTTAAATTAAGTACCAGTTAAATACTGGGGTCTATGTAATCGACTTAACCCTCCCCCAAAATTGCTGGCCTTGTGCCTAAATTTGAAACCAATACTACTACTACCACTGCTGCTGCTGCTACTGTCATTACTACATGGTACCATGACATAACCTTATGTATTATGTCTACATGCTATGACATAATGCCATGTAATATTACCACTACTACCATTCCATGTTATATCAGCCCACATAGAGCTGAACAATTGTGTCTGCTGTACAATGATTATTCCCCCCAACCAGACCCATCCCCACCCCCTGTACCACCACCCACCCACCCCCTCCACCCCGTCTATTTCTATTTCCATTCTTTACACTTCAATTACACTCAACTACTTCATTAGCTTCAAAATCAATATTTCACCCAACATCATCATCATCATCATCATTACCAACAGCACCAGCACTGTTCTAAATTTCGTTCTAGTTCTCTCTCTCTCTCTCTCTCTCTCTCTCTCTCTCTCTCTCTCTCTCTCTTTCTTTCTCTCTCTCTACCCCCCTTCTGTTTCTTACTTTGTCTATTTCCCTCTTCCTTTTCTAATTCTTGCTCAAACCAACCCCTTCTCTCTATCTCTCTCGTATGTATATCCAAGTGTGTGTGTGTGTGTGTGTGTGAGTCAGTTATCCCCTGTGTGTGTGTGTGTTGCCTTCTTCGTCTCACTCTTTCTACCCCTTCAGTTCCCTCTCCTCTTCCTCTCTCTCTCTCCCCCCTCCTACCCTTCATTCAATCACGAAACTAAAAGGTATTTCCCAAAATAAAGACACTTTCTCAAAAGCTGCTCTATTTTCAAATACAGTCAAGAGTAAAAGCAAAAAAACAAAAGAAAGCAAAAGCAAACACAATGCAAGACACATTTGTATCTGATGAACAACTTTAATATGGAGTTGTAGTTTGTTGAGCAAATTGCTTCAGGCCCATTTCATCCGTCTTCACGTTCTGAATTCAAATTCCGCCTGAGGTCGACTTTGCCCTTTATCCATCCAGGGTCAATGAACTAAGTACCAGTTGAATACTGGGGTAAATGTCATTGACTTACCTCACTCCCCCCAAACTTATTGGTCTTCTGCCAAAATTTGAAACCATTATTATTATTATTATTATTATTATTATTATTATTATTATTATTATTATTATTAAGGTAACAAGCTGGCAGAATTGTTAGCATGCTGGGCAAAATGTTTAGCAGTATGTCCAGATTCTGCTGAGGTTGGCTTCCTCCATCCATCCTTTCAATCATTTGGATGTGGCCATGCTGGAGCACTGCCTTGATGGGGGTTTTTTAGTCAAACAAACTGATCCCGGGAGTTATTCTTTGTAAGCCTATTACTTATACTATCGCACTCTTTTGCTGAACCACTAAGTCACAGGGACATAAACATACCAACACCAGTTGTCAAGCTGTGATGGAGGGACAAACACACACACACACACAGATATATGCATACATACACGATGGACTTCTTTCAGTTTCCGTCTACCAAATCCACTCACAAGACATTGGTCAGCCCAAGGCTATATAGTAAAAGACACTTGCCCAAGGTGCCACACAGTGGGACTGAACCCAGAACCTTGTGTCTATGTATCTTTTATCTTTTACTTGTTTTTAGTCAACACATGCACACATACTATAAAGAGGCTTCCAGACAAATTCCTTCAACCAAATTTTACTCACAAGGCATTGGTCAATCCAAATCTATGACAGCAGAAGACAGCTAACATAGTAAGGTACCATGTAAAGGTACCTTAGTACCCACATTATTGGGATGAAGCAGAGGTTGTTTTCACAAGGGAAGCTGTGGTCTTATTTTGTGGGACTTTTTTTTGGCTTTTTTTTGCAGAATTCCTGCAGCAAATGTTAAATTCTTTTCTCTATCTCTCTTCCTTTTCTTTCCTTTCATTCCAGTTAACCATGAATGATTTCAGTGTACATAGGATTATTGGCCGGGGTGGATTCGGAGAAGTATATGGTTGCAGGAAAGCAGATACTGGTAAAATGTAAGTAGAACCTTTTTCTGTCTGTGTTGCTCTTTGCAGGTTTTTTTTTACTTTGTTTAAATGGGCCGTTTCCATCTGGCGGCCTGAATATTCCCCCAGTTTTGTGTTCAAACCAGCCTTTCACACCTTACAATGTTGTTCTAATAATAAACGATTTTGTTGAAATCTTGAAGCTATGAGAAAGTAGCAGTATACGGAGGAGACATGCGCTGTAACAGTGCATCACTGCATCCACCATTTGTTGGTGGTTCCCTTCTACACCTTTGCACCACAGGGGTCTGTTTCTGTAGTTGTTGCTGGTGAGGGTTTTACGAGGTCAGAGTGCAAATCCTACCTCAACCTCTTATAAGTTGCCTTTGTGACACACGGAGGAAATGTTGGGTTTATTCTTTGGCATGCCGATCCCCACACAACAAGGGATATTGTTGTTGTTGTGGTGGTGGTATGGGAGTATGTGGTGTAACAGAGCATTGCAGCATCCACCATTTGTTGGTGATTCCCTATTCTTGGTAGCTGATACCTTTTCCCCACTCAGGCAACAACCCTCCAACCCATGGGTCTGTATGGTTTTGATAGCCGTTGCTGGTGAGGGTTTTACAAGGTCAGAGTGCAAATCCTACCTCAACCTCTTTTGGTCACCTTTTACAACAAGCAGAGAAAACACTGGGTCCATTCTTTTAGCATGCCAGTCCCCACACAACACAAAGGATGTGGTGTGAAGCAATTAGAACATTTCTTATCCTGTAGTAGTAGTAATAGTAGTAGTAGTAGCAGCAGCAGCAGCAGTTTGTGGGACATTTTTGTCTCTTTTCTTGCAGAATTCCTGTACCAAGTAGAAGTAGTAGTAGTAGTAGTATGAGGACATGTTCCGTAACAGTGTGTTGCTGCGTCTGTCATTTGTTGGTGATTCCGTCCTACTCCTTGCAGGCGACACCTTTGCGCCACTCATGCAACCAACCTTCCAACCCATGAGTTCCATTTGGGTGGTCATTACTGTTGACAGTTTTATGAGGTCAGAGTGCAAATCCTACACAAACCTCTTTCACACACACACACACACAGAGGAGAGGTTGAGTCCATTCTTTTGGCAGGCCAGTCCCGACACAGCACAAGATAATGCATGATTAATTGAAAATAATCTGAATAAATGAAACATTCCACTTGACAGTTTATCTAAATGCTAAATGGTTGACAGGACGCACAGACTTCAGGCGAAAAGAAAATGAAAGAAAGAAAGAAAGAAAAGAGAAGACTCTCCAATCTGCAGTGTTAACCTCATTGTGTTAGGTTTGTGAGTTTGTCAAGGCTTGGGGTAGACTCAGCCTTGTGTCCTTGAGCAAGGCATTCCACTTACGTCAATGACTGTACTAATGCTTTGCACTTGATCAGGATACGTGATTGAACAGTTGGTCTGATAAGAGCTATGACACTTGTTGCTGTCTGCCTCTTGTTCAGCCCTATCTGGCAGGCTTATAATCAAGTGCATTCCAACTATGGCCATCTCATCTTTTTTTTTTATATTCATGGTTGCTAGCATGGAAAGCGGACATTAAACGATGATGATGATGATTGTCCTGTATATGCCTTTGTGAAGGCGCATGGCTCTGGTTAGAGCGTCGAGCTTATAATCGTGAGGTTGTGAGTTCGAATCCCAGACCGGGCTGCGTGTTGTGTTCTTGAGCAAGACACTTTATTTCATGTTGCTCCAGTTCACTCAGCTGTGGAAATGAGTTGTGACATCACTGGTGCCAAGCTGTATCAGCCCCTTTGCCTTCCTCTTGGATAACATCAGTGGCATGGAGAGAGGAGGCCGGTATGCATGGGTGAACTGCTGGTTTTCCATAAACAACCTTTCCCGGACTTGTGTCTGGGAGGGTAACTTTCTAGGTACAATCCCACAGTCAGTCATGACCGAAGGGGTTCTCAGCATATGCTTTTGTACACACTGTAGGGTATGATAAGGGAGGAATTTGGCTTCTATTTCTAGCAGGTCTAGCAACATTGTGGAGGTTCCCAGAAGTAGTTGTGTTTCACCAAACCTCTTGGAAGTGGTTGGTTGAGCCCTTGACCAACCAAGCAACCAGCCCTATAGACTTGGCATCAAGGGTTGGTGTAATGCAACATCCAGGTCCCTGACTATGTTATACGGTACAGGGTAACTACTTGACCATATGGTGTGGAAGCCATGTGTGGATTGCTTATAGTGCAGTCAGGCCAGGTTATATGATGCACTAAGTGGTACTGTGGTTGTATTGTGTGAACTTCAGTAAAAACCATCAGGTAATGTTGTGTGAGGCACTAAGTGCCAGGCTTAAATAAACTAAGTACTAGGGGCTGGGGGATTTGTTTGGTTAACCCCTTAGCTCGGATTACTCTGTCAAATGTAATGTTTATTTATTCACATTATTTTGAATTAACTGGGCATTATATCATAGCTTCAGGATTTCAGTGATGTGATTGTCTATTTTTAGAATGACATTGCAGGGTAGGTGTGAGAGGCCAGATCTGGCCAGGTTGGACATAAAACAGGTGGGATATTTCGACTAGATATGGCCGGTTTGAATGCTGAAGGGTTAAACTTTCAAGGTGATGCTCCAGCATGGCTGCAGCCCATTGACTGAAACCAGTAAATGATAATGCAAAAGGTTTTATCTGGAGTGGTGTATAACAATGAAGACGTGTTATACAACACTCAAATCTTGCTGTATGCCAGCCGGGCCTTGTTGTCTTGCAGTCAGACCCTCTGATGGGGTGTGAAGCAATTGGAACATTTCTTATCCTGACCATTAATAGGTAATTTTAGGTTACGATCAAATGAAGTCTTCTGCAGAAAACTAGAGACCAGTGAGTCTTAACTGCAGCTCCCGGGGCCACATGTGGCTCTTAAGCCTCCTTTCGCTGGCCCTCAACAGTCTTCCCTCTATAAACATAATACAAGTTTTCTTTCATGTTTTTTTTTTCTTGTGTCCCCCTAAAAAAATCCAGGTTTTCGGTCTGGCCCGAATATAAAAAAGGTTGAGGAACCACTGCTATAGAGGGTGAGAAACTTGATTGGAGTATTCATCATCATCCATTATTTTATATCAGACAATTTGACAAGATCCATGTCCTTACTGCTTATGTGGAGCCTTGGAGACAAGGACACAGTGCATTGGTGCCTTACGGTACCTTCTAGAACTTCAGTTGTTTCCATAGTTGAACAAGCAGTACCACTTTTGTTAGAGAGGTTAGAAGGGTCAACCCTAAAACAATGAATTTTATAGGCTTCAGGGATGGCTGGTTTCTGTTAATTAGGAACCCTAATTTGTGTCAGGTTAGGGGTGGGAGGGCAACAAATGTGTGGTAGCTTAGGTTACGAAGGTTGTAAAGAAGGCTTTTCAATTACTCTGTCAAATGTATTGCTTATTTGATAGCATTGTTTTGAATTAATCCTACGTTCTGTCATAGCTGGTACTTATTCTACCAGTGTCTTTTGATAAACCACTAAGTAATGGGGACATAAACACACCAACACTGGTTGTCAAGCAGTGGGTGGGGGAACAAACACAGACACACACATACACACACACGTGTGTGTGTGTATGTATATATATATATATACTTTATTTTTGCTAGAAAAAACTGTCCGACGAACGGGAACGTGAAACTCAGAGTAACAGGTTTTGTTGAATTTTCTGCTGCTTTAAATAAAGCATATTACTCTACCTCTGGTATTTGAGTACTCTTTTTTCCACCTTGTTTCACATTTATGTGTTTACTCCGGTATATATATATATATATATATACACACACACACGATGAGCTTCTTTCAGTTTCCATCTACCAAATCCACTCACATTATATCATCTTTTATCTGTTACTTGTTTAAAGCATTTGGCCACGGCCATGCTGGAGCACTGCCTTGAACATTTTTTAGTAGAACAAATACATCCTAGGACTAATTTTTTGAAGCCAAGTACTAGTCTGTTTTGCCGAACCACTAAGTCACAAGGAATTTAACACACCACCATCAGTTGTCAAGCAGTGATGGGGACAAACAGATGTACACATACACACAACAGGTTCCTTTCAGTTTTCATCTACCAAATCCACTCACAAGGCTTTGGTTGGCCCCAGCCTGTAGTAGAAGACACTTGCCCAAGGTGCCATACAGTGGGATTGAACCTGGAATCATGTGGTTGGGAAACCAGCTTCATATCACACAGCCATGCATTTTTTTTTCTCTAATGCATCTAAGACTACATGACCCAACTGATAGAGATTTTACTGCTATTTCTAGCAGTTTGAGCGACCAGATTGAGAATTCTCCGTTGGCTCATCTTGGAGGTGTTAGTGTTGTTGATGTTGTTTTTATTCTTGTTGCCATGGTAATGAGAGATGGGTGTAGAATGTGGAAGATTTTGGCAGCGGATGAAGTTGAAATTAGTTGTGTGTGGTTTATTTGGAAAATGTTTTGGTATCAGCTTACCTGAAAGGGTGAGTGCGAGTGAACTGGGGAACGTAGGCTCGTTATCAAAGGCAGCAGCAGCAGTTGGTGCAGGCAGGTGTGTGTGCGTGGGTGCGGAGGCGATATGGAGCTGCACTGGAATGGACAACACCTGTTGTGGTGCGAAATGCAGTCTGCTGCCAGAGGAAGGGTGTCGAAGGTGCTGAAGGGAAGAAGTTGGGAGGGTCCATGTGCTACAGGCCCATCAAACCCCTGCCAGAACAGGAAACATGGGTCTTCACAACAAAATTAGTTGTGAGGGAGCAGAATCGTTGCAGACAGTGCTGCGAAAATTGTTTTGCACCATTTCTTCCGACTTGACATTCTGAGTTCCAAATGCTGCCGAGATTGACTTTGCCTTTCATCCTTTCAGGGTCAATCAGTTAAGTACTGGGGTCGATGTTGTTGACTATCCCCCTCCCCAAAATTTCAGGCCCAATGCCTATAGCAGAAAGGATTATTATTATTATATTATTATTATTATTATCATCATCATCATTATCATTATTATTATTAATATTATTATTTATGTCACCATGGAAACAGTTTAGGTAACTCTTTACTGATCTTTGGACTCTTGTTACTTTGGATAAACCATGTCTTTCTCCCCTCTCCCTCCCTATCTTTCCCTCCTCCTCTCTCACCTCTCTTTCTCATTCTCTCTTCCTTCCTTCCTTTCTTTCTTTCCCTAGGTACGCCATGAAATGCTTGGACAAGAAACGGATTAAATTGAAAACTGGAGAAACTTTAGCATTGAATGAAAGAATTATGCTTTCTCTCGTCAGTACAGGGGTGAGTCGGTTCATTCTTTTACACCTGCAGCACTTGCATTTATTTTCTTCTTTATTCCATCATCATCATCATCATCATCGTGTTTTCCCAATTTGGACTCAGCTGATCATAATTATTTATTTGTTAAATCATAAGTAATGAACATCAAGAGGCATTGGTCACAGATTCTCGACTTGGTAATCAGGACATTCTTTTTAAGGGGACCAGGAAGTGTCTATAGTTCAATGCAGAACAAATATCAAAAGGAACTTTGAAGAACACTTTTTTCTCTCTCTTCTCCATATTTACATCTTTTGTCAATATTTGTCAATATTAATATATCAACAAAAAAATATACCCTTGTCATCACCAACATCATTTTTACGTCCACTTTTCCATGGTCACATGGGTCAGACAAAGTTTATTGAGGTGGGTTTTTTATGGCTGCATGTTCCTTCCTGTCACCAACCTTCACATGATTCCATGCAAGATGGAACTCTTGCCCTATGACATCAAGAAAAGGAGACACTAACACACACACACACACAATCAGCCATTGGTCAAACTGAGGCTACGGTTGAGGAGAAAGTGTGGCAACCACAGGGTTTTGAATCAAACTAAAACCATTTAACCACACAACCTGGTTTCCTGATCCAGTTTTCCATTTAGAATCTTTATTTTCAAGGAGGAAGATTTCCTAAAAACCCATTTCCAAAATATAAAATTCTCCTCTTTTAACAATGATTTCTTTTGATTTTTTTGCTGCATTTGTGAATGCTTGTCTGATGCAGGAATTAGTAACTTCTTTTTGTGATGGTCTACTTTGGATCTTATTTCATTTGATCATGGTCTCACCTGTAAAATATCTCTATATGTCATTGCCGTTTCCATCAATAGCACTGTTTATGTCCCTAAAGTCTGAACACAAGCAAAAATGTATATTTTCTAGAAATACACACAAAATTTCCAACATCATTTTATTCAAATAGAATATTCACAAATAGCATCTTCAATATGATTTCCCCCATTTGTAATGCAAAGGTCGATGCACTTTGCAAGATTTATATAAACCTGATGCAATAAGCACCCCACTGCCATCAATTTCAGCACATTCACTCTTCATGCTTCCAACCGATGCAGATTGCTTTGCAATCAATATCGAACATTCTGCCTGTTAACTTCTCTTTTCACATAAAACAGAACTTTGTCGCAGAACTTCGTCACAGTCTTCAGTAAAATGATTGTTTTCATCTCGAGTCATCTCTCAGCCTCATCCTCTGTTAAGTGATGCAAGATCTGTAACTTGTACGGATGCAAATTTTGCTCTTTTAACATACGACTGGAGGTTGTTTTGGGAACACCTAGCTCCTTGGACACCTTGCAAAGGGATTTTTTTTGGGTGGGGGTATATATTTTGGCCATGTCAGTTTATTTCGTTTTGTCCGATACATTTGATTGTCCAGAAAGGGGTTTGTCCCAGACACAGCCCGTTTCCTTAAACTTTTTGGCCCTCTTCGCCACCGTGGAAAAGCCAAGTGGAGTCCACCAGGGATGATGTGCATTAAAACCATCTGCTATCTTTCCACATGACCATCCTTCACGTCCACTGAGAGGTACCAGTCCAATTCTTTTTTTCTTTCAACAAAGCCATATATAATCTGTGAAGGTAAAAAAAAAAATTTAGTAAGTAAAAAATATATTGGTAAATATAATGTATAAAATAAATAGCTAGTGAGATTTCCCTTGGGTCCAGACTTTAGGGACACCATGTGTGTATATACACACACACACAGAAAGAGAAACATATTTATATATCTTTTTCACTCCTAAATATATTTCATTGTGATATATATATGAAATATTGAACCCAGTACACTTGATTTCCTGCTCTTGTATTTATAAGGTTATAGTCCTCTCTTAATGAATTATCGGGAATGGAATCTTCCCACTAGAAGAGCATGAACACTGCAGGTTTAGACTTTATTTAAAGCCTTTGGCATAAGTGAATTAGTGATTCGCCTGAAGATCATACACATGTGTGCGTGAAACCAATGGTAGCAGATACAAATCAGGAAATATGAATTCTATTACTATATTGTAATATATATATATTATATATATATATATATATTTATGTGTGTGTGTGTGTGTGCTTGTATATATATATATATATAAAATAATTTTTTGCATAATGAGAAAAAACCATGGCTGTGTAGATATTAGAACATTTATAGATAAAAGGTCTTACAGCTATTTCCAGGATATTTATTAAATCTCTTCATCGGAGATGGTGTGAGAGGATGGTTAAGTAATAGTTTAGATAGGATATAAAATAGAGAGTGAGGTGGAGGAAAGAAAATAGATGTGAGATATGTAGGGATATTGAAGTTGTAGACCCATTTTTTCGGCAGAATGGTATATATAGCACTTATTCAGCATTACCTGACACCTTTGGGTCTCAGTGACACCATTACTTCTTATAACCTATATATAACGCACTCACAGGGACTCGTGTGTGTGTGTATATATATATATATATATATATATATATCACGTGACCGACCAGACCATCAGATGTTACACATCGCTGGTCACAATGCGTTCGCATTGTTTTAGCCTTTGAATGACGCCACCCCGCTGGCTAAGCGAGCAGGCCAACAGAAGAAAGAGTGGTGAAAGAGTACAGCAGGGATCACCAGCCCTTGCCGGAGCATCGTGGAGCTTTTAGGTGTTTTCGCTCAATAAACACTCACAACATCCAGTCTGGGAATCGAAACCGCAATCTGACCACTGGGCCATTGTGTCTCTCTCTCTCTCTCTCTCTCTCTCTCTATATATATATATATATATATATATATATATATATATATATATAATATATATATATATATATGTGTGTGTGTGTGTGTATGAGAGAGAGGGACTGTTTTATATATATATATGAGAGAGAGAGAGAGTGTGTGTATGTGTGTGTGAGTATTTGAGGAAAGAAGAAGAGCTATTTATGTAAATGGCATGGAATGGACAAGATTGCAGCATTTGCTGTTAGAGAAGTTATCTCTGTTGTGTGATATATTGGCAACCAAGTAAAGAATTCTCCAGAAACACTTTCTGCTCCTACCATCGACCAGTGTGAAATCCAAACTGCCATATCTCACCACAGATTATTCTCATTTGCTCAAAGCCATTACACGTTAATGACTATCATTTATTAATTACCATGAAAATCTGTCCGAAACTTCCCAAGCTGGATTCTGTTGTGTCCATGTTGCTGACTTACTGGCAAGTTAAATTAGCCAGTTTCATTTGTGCAAATGCCTGAAAGCATCGTTTTGGATAACGAGATGCAATTTTGCACGATAATTATTTACATGGCCCTTGTTCATAAATAGCCCTGGTGCCCTCTCCTTACCTTGACCCTAACCCTACTGCCAGGTCAGCACAAGGGCTTCAGAAGAGCAAGCTTGGTGAGATGTGGATGCAGCTAAATAATGCCACCTTGACAAAAGCATCGAAGGAACAGATGCCAACAATTTTGAGGGGAGGGGGAAGTGCGCATGCACACACACACACACACACACCCTTTCCCTGTGCTCAACTGGTGTTTATTTTATTGACCCCAGGAGGATAACAGGCAAAGTTGACCCGGGTAAAATTTGATGATCCTTTCTACTGGAGGCACCAAACCTGGAAATTTTTTTAGAAGCAGGTGAGGGGGGTGGGCTAGTCTAAATTAAAACCTCCCATCAAATTTTCCATGTTAATTTATGTTCCAAAAACCATTTGAATAACAAGTTATTTTTACTAAATTCTTCATTATTTTCTAAATTAATTGAAACAAAAGACAATGTGTTTCAACAGAATTATGGTAAGAAAAAGGTGGTAAATCTAGGAATTGAGTAGTCGAGATCGATCGACCCCCTTCCCCAACCCTTGTTCAAATGGTGCTTATTTCTTCAACTCTGAAAGGATCAAGGACAAAATTTTAACTTGGAACATAGTCTCTCTCTCTCCCCCCCTGTCTATCTATCCATCTCTTTTTATCTCTATATAACCTATGTAATTGGTTCTTCCTCCCTCCCTCTCTGTCTGTCTACCTATCTCTCACCCTCCTTTCCTCTCTCTACCTGTATAGTTATGTCTCACCCTCCGTCTCTTTATCTGTATAGCTATCTCTCCCTCTATCTATTTTGCTCTCTCTCACTCTCTCTCTCTCTCTCTCTCACCCTCCCTTTATCTATCTGTATAGCTACCTCTCCTCCCTTCCTCTATCTATATAGGTCTCTCTCTCCTTCTATCTGCTGTCTCTCTCTCTCACCCTCCCTCTATCTACCTGGTTTGCTGTCTCTCTCACCCTCCCTCTTTCTATCTGTATAGCTCTCTCACTCTTTATCTCTCCCTCCCTCTCTGTAATTGTGACTCTCTCTCTCTTTCTCCATCAGTGTGTGTGTGTGTGTGTGTAGAAAGAGAGAGAGAGGGAGAGCAACTCAGCTTTTGCCAATACTAATCAATACATTGGATTAACTGTTTCCAGAATGTTTAATGAACCCTAATGAGTTTCTGAGCACAGATCAGGTTTTTGGGTGGTTTTGGGTGGTTTTGGGAAACAAAGAAAACAAAAGGAAAAACAAAAAACTTTCTCACCTTTTTTTGATTCAGTTTTTTTGTCTGCAAAACGGAAACAAAACATTTTGAGGTGTTTTCACTTGTTTATTGTTGTTGTTGTTGTTGTATGTTATTTTAGTGTGTGTGTGGGGTGGGGGAGTTGGCTTTTGTTTATATACATTGTATTCATTCAATGGTTTCAGTCATGTGGGCTGTGTCCATGCTGGAGCTCCTCCTTTTCGGCATGGCTGTGTAGTCATGATATTTGCTCCACAATCATGTGGTTTCCGGTTCCAAACCACTGCACAGCACACCTTCTGCCATAACCTTGGGCCAACTAGTGCTTTGTGAATGAAAATTTGACTGACAGCCATGGGGTGGGGTGGGGGGTTTAGGTGCAGATGTTGTTGTGAGGGTAGAAACTGTTTCCCAACCACATGATTCCAGGTTCAGTCCCACTGTGTTGCACAACTGGGTAGATGTCTTCTACTATAACTCCTGGACTGGTGAATGGATTTGGTAGATGGAAACTGAAAGAAGCCCATCATGTATATATGTGTGTTTGTATTTGTCTCCACCAACTGTTGTTGGTTTGTTTCCATCCCCACAACTTAGCAGTTCAGCAAAAGAGACTGTAGGATAAGGAAATAAATACTGGGATCGATTCATTCAAGTGAAACCCTTCAGGGTGGTACTCCAGCATGGCCGCAGTCTAACAACTGAAACAATATATTTAGGCACAGGTTTGGGTGTGTGGTTAACAAGTT
>NC_043022.1:830128-855985 GCF_006345805.1 Octopus sinensis
GCCCCTTCATCGTCTGCATGACATATGCATTTCAAACTCCAGAAAAACTATGCTTCATCCTCGACCTAATGAACGGCGGAGATCTGCACTATCATTTGTCCCAACACGGTGTGTTCTCAGAGCAAGAAGTCAGATTCTATGCTGCAGAAGTGATCTTAGGATTGGAACATATGCACGTACGAGGCGTCGTCTACAGAGATCTTAAGGTAAACTTTGCATTTTTTTTCTTTCTCCTTTGTTCTTCTTTTTCGTTTTGCTTTTATTTCATTTTTCTTTCTGTTTTAGTTGTTTGTTTGTTTTTCCTCTAAAGAAAAGATAAGGAAAAAAAACATACATTTTTTTATTCATTAGATCTTCTGTATCTCCAAGATAAAGTTCATTGTGGGAGAGTGTGTGTGTGTGTATATATATATATATATATATATATATAAATATGAGGGTGGTGTGTGTGTGTGTGTGTGTGTATATATATCTATATATACATGCACATATTTTGGTAATGCAAATAGGAAAATTAGAACTCAAAACATGAGTGTATATGTGTATATATATATATTATTCTTTACTACCCACAAGGGGCTAAACACAGAGGGGACAAACAAGGACAGACAAACGGATCAAGTCGATTACATCGACCCCAGTGCGTAACTGGTACTTTATTTATCGACCCCGAGAGGATGAAAGGCAAAGTCGACCTCGGCGGAATTTGAACTCAGAACATAACGCCAGACGAAATACGGCTACGCATTTCGCCCGGCATGCTAACGATTCTGCCAGCTCGCCGCCTGTGTATATATATATATATATATCATCATCATCATCATCATTTAGCGTCCGTTTTCCATGCTAGCATGGGTTGGACGGTTTAACTGGGGTCTGTGAAGCCGGGAGGCTTCATCAGGCCCAGTCAGATTTGGCAGTGTTTCTACGGCTGGATGCCCTTCCTAACGCCAACCACTCCGTGAGTGTAGTGGGTGCTTTTTACATGCCACCTGCACAGGTGCCAGACAAAGCTGGCAAACAGCCACGAACGGATGGTGCTTTAACGTTATATATATATATACTTTTATTTTTATCATTTTTAATCAGTAGAAATTTCACGGTGACTTTAACGAAGAGTTTCATGCTTGGCACCTAATACATATATATATATATATGCCTAGAGAGAGAGAACGTACTCTGATGGGTGTGCGAATGTGTAATGTTATTAAATTTGTATTCTGGCATCTTGCATACTGAGAGGGAAGCTGGGTGTGAGCAGAATGTGTACAAGAGAGAAGGCCATGTTGGGCCTGGCGTGTGATGCATATGGAGGGTGACTGCTGCATGAGAAAGTGCCAAGCTAGTAGAATGTGTGGAAGAGGGGAAACCAAAGAAGACTTGGGATTGAATGTAGAAAAATGACCGAGCAACCTCGGACCATACTGGTCGGGGGTACATGGTGCTGCAGAATGTCCCCTGACACAAAAGGGGAGAGTTTAAAAGCCAAGATATTTTGTGCCCTCCTAAGCCTATATTTACTGGCCCTTCACCCTCCATCTCTCATCACCCCTACCACTCGCACTGCAATATATATATATATATATATATGGCGTTAAGAAGGGCATCCAGCCGTAGAAACATTGCCAGATCAGACTGGGCCTGGTGCAGCCTTCTGGCTTCCCAGACCCCAGTTGGACCGTCCAACCCATGCTAGCATGGAAAGTGGACGCTTAACGAAGATGATATATATATATATATATATATATATATACACACACATATGTGTGTGTGTATATACATATATATATATATATATATATATATATATACTACCCAGAGAATATGGAATGAACTATCTTAATTTCTAATCTCTAATTATTTGTCAATTTTTTACTTTGGATTTTTCATATTTGATAAGGTGGACTTACACATTGAAAATGGTAATATTCTATAAAAGTCAATTAATTATAGGAAATAAGTGGAAAGAATCTTCAAGCATACTTCCATGTGGTTTCCACTTTTACTTTTGACCTATAACCTTTGATTTGTAGGGATTCTTAACCCCTTTTTCAACTATATAAAGTATCATATACAGTTTATATAAAAACATTAAACAACTGTTATTTTGACATCACAAATGCCGTAGTCGTAGCTTGTAAGAATAAACAGAGTTGTTAGCAGGCCGGGCCAAATGCTTAGTGGCATTTCACCCGTCACTGCGTTCTGGATTCAAATTCCTCCAAGGTCAACTTTGCCTTTCATCTTTTCGGTGGGGGGTCGATGAAATAAGTACCAGTTACGCACTGGGGTCGATGTAGTCGACTTCTCCCTCCCCACAAATTCCAGGCCTTGTGCTTATAGTAGAAAGTATTATTATTATTATTTACCTTTTGTTTGTTTGTTTTTCAGCCTGCAAATATCCTGTTGGATGAATCAGGACATGTGAGAATATCAGATTTAGGGCTTGCCTGTGATTTTTCAAAGAAGAAACCTCATGCTAGTGTGTGAGTATTATTATTATTATCATCATCATCATCATCATCATCATTATTCCTTCTTTCTATTCTTTCATTTATTTAGAATTTACCTTCATTTTTTTTTTTGTTCCTTTCTTTGGAATTTTTTTCATATTTTTTCTTCCTCACCATTTATTTCTTCGTTTCTTCTTTTCCTGGTTTTCCAGTCTTCTTTCTTGGAAACGTTCTTCATACTCCTTCTCTCTCTCTCTCTCTCTCTCTCCCCCCCCCTCCCGCTCTCTATTTCAAATCTGAGAGAGAGACTTTAATTGGCTGGCCCCTACATGCTCTCATTAAGCAGAAATTTTAACATGGAGAATGAATAACCCAATCAATACAAATGGAAGTTGGCTCACTTTGGACTTAGTTATAATTCACTTTGACCTGGGAACCACATGTGGTAAGGCCTAAAAGTTAGGACAGTTTGCCAACAATATAGATTGCATGACTACATGTAGACCACCATGTAGCTGATATACACAGATAGACAACAATAGTTCACTTGTGCAGATGAACCAACATGTGGTTCACATACAGAGATACACTAACATGTGGCTCACATGTAAAGACAGGCCACCATGTAACTCTAATTTCCAAATAGAGCTGCATGTATTCCACATGCACAGATAGGTCAACATGTAGCTTGCATGCAGATAGGCCAACATGTAGCTCAAATGTACAGAGAAATCATGTGGATCACTTGGACAGATAGACCAACATGTAGCTTACCTGCACAGATGAACAAACATGTATCATTATCATTGAACATCTGTAGTCCATGCGTTGGGCGGTTTAACCAGAGCTGGCTAACTGCACCAGACTCTGGTCTGTTTTGGCATGGTTTCTATGGCTGGATGCCCTTCTCAATGCCAACCACTCTACAGAACATGCTGGGTGCTTTTACCTGGCGCCACATGGGTGTTTTACATGGCACTACCTCAAGGATTGGTCTTAGCACTTCTGCTGGGAAGTAGGGATCTTCTTGAGTGCAACAAGGTGCCAGGCATCTCGGCCCTTTGTCGTCTCACCTGATTATATATCTGATTATAAAATAGAGTGATATATGATAATATACAATAGAATAATGATGTCAGGTGTTGGAGCGGAGAAATCCGTTTGTGCATCATACAAGATGCCTTGTGGTGTTTCCTGACATCCCTTTCCATTGATTCTCATTAGAAAAGCCTCTCTGATCAACTTCATTTTCATCGTTAAAATATTGAAAAAAAACTCATCAACAATATTCGCCCCTCCCCTCATGCTTCACCCCCCCTCATGCTTCACCCCCTCCCCTCATGCTTCACCCCCCCCTTTTTTTAGACATCAATTATATTTCAGTAAATGTTGTTGTTATTGTTTGTGATCTTTCTTTTGTCTGTATTCTTACTATTTCCTTTTCATCTTCTAACCCCGACCGACAGAGGAACCCATGGTTATATGGCTCCTGAAGTCTTAGCTAAAGGCGTTGCATACGATTCCAGTGCTGACTGGTTCTCCTTCGGATGCATGCTGTACAAACTACTAAAAGGGTAAGTCAAACTGTCTCCTTTTCACTCTCTGGATTTCATCTGTCAACGTATGTGGTCATGGCCAAAAGTTTGGAACATAGAGCTGAAAATCAAAATTTTTATATTAAAAGCCCAAAGTTATATTTGCACCAAACTGTACTTTGGGCCTGACAATTAAAATTTTTTTTTTTTTAAATGTTCCAAACTTTTGGCCACAACTGTAAGTATACACACACAGACAGGCTTCTTTCAGTTTCCATCCACCAAATCCACTCAGAGGGCTTTGGTCAGCCCATGGCTATAGTTGAAGGTATTTAATCTAGGTGCCCTTTACTGGAACTGAACCTAAAACCATATGATCAAGAAGCAAAAAGTCTTCAGCGTGATTAGAGCACTTGGTAGAATGTCTCCTGGTATTTGTTCCGATTCTCTAAAATCATTTGCTTTGTTGCTGCTTTCAGGATCCACCCTTCGTTTTGTTTTGTTTTTGGGGGTTTTTTCTGCATGATCATAATTGATAATTTCAATTATAATTAAGTGATAATTACTAAATCTATAAAAGTTTCACTATTTTGCATGATTTCAAGTTTTGATTCTTTACTGTTTTTTTTTTCCTTTTAAATTTTGGTGGTGGGCAAATCTGCAATGTCTTCTCATTGTGTTCTTGCCTTTAATGGAATCTCTGCATTTGTTCCATTCTAAAGATGAAATAAAGGGTTATTTCAGAAATATGGAATTGTCAGGTTTCAACTTGGTTGATAAATATTGAACATTGAAAACAAAAATTGTTTCTTTATCGTTTGGACAAGGAGGATTTTTTGAAGTTATTCCAAACAATCCCTGGCTATTGTTGTCTTCATTTTAGCATAAAACTGCCATTTTCTAACTGATTATCATTCTGTGTACTGCATTCTATTCTAAGAAACAAACATCATCTTTCGTTCTTTGTGAATTATAATTATGTTTTACAGCTGCAAGTGTTTTGGGCTTTGAAGCGCAACACACACACACACACACACACATATACCCCTAAATATCTTTCGGTTTCATCACAGGCCATCTAAATGTTAGTCTCCTGCTATTTTCTATTTTAGCCACAGTCCATTTAGGCAGCACAAGACCAAAGATAAACATGAAATTGACCGAATGACTATGACAATGGTAAGTATTGCCGTTCGTTTCTTGACCACTGTCTATCTTTCTCTCAAATTCTTATCTCCTTTTCCTCTCCTCCTGGGGTAGTTAAGTAGCTCTTCCACAGTAAGACACCTATCTCTCTTAGCACCACTCCCTCTCCCAGCCAAGGGTTTCTTTGTCTTATAAGTTACTTGGTGACCCCACTAGTGTTGGTGCCACATGGAAAACCACTCTGCAAAGTGGTTGGCATTAGAAAGGGCATCCAGCCATAGAAACCATGCCAAATTAAACAATGGATCCTGGTTCCCTGACCTACCAGCTCCTGTCAGAACCATCTAACCCATGCCAGCATGAAAAACAGATGTTAATTGATAATGGTGAACAATATCCTATTTGTGTTTTGTTTATAGGGTTAGACCTAAAATGGGTTAGACCTTAGTTTCTTGCCAACGGCTGACCCTTTTTTATTTATTTATTTTTTTTTTTTTTAATTTCATGAGAAAATCTAATGAGTGTTTTGTCTTAGTTAACCCTTTTGATACCAACCTATGCCAGATTGTCCTTGGTTCTATGATATAAACTTACTGTTTTAAAGAGATTTTAATTAAAATCTGCCCTGGAAATTTTATGTTAATTTATGTTCCAAGCACCAGATTAATTCAAATAAAGATATTTTTTATTGAATTCTTTGTTATTTTCAAAATTAATTGAAACAAACGTCATGTATGGTGACAAAAGGGTTAAAGTGATCTAAATTGAAACAAATACAATGTAGTTCAACAAAAATGGAAAATAATTGGAGGCAACTCAGCCTATAATTCTCAGTTGAGTTTTTCATCAAAATCTACCCTCAACTGGAGTATTCACTCATATATATCATTCATATTTAACCGATAAAGTGCTGGGATTTGCACTTACATAGCATGGAGTGCTGAGCACATTTTATGGAAATGAGACAACCGTGCACACATAAAAACCAAAAAGTAGTTAAAATATCTTCTTAGTATTTAATGGTGGCAAGTTTTACATCATCTGAAAAGTCATTGGTTGAACTATTAGTCCTCTTGCATTCTGGGGGGTATTGGAGTGTTTGAGTGACATTAGACCCCAACAAATGTCCATAAATTAAATGCATCTGTCTGGGCCACAATCGTGGCCTATCGACCTGTACCTACGGCCACGATCGTGTTAAATGGCAATCTGTTGGTTATGACAATGAGGGTTCCAGTTGATCCGATCAATGGAACAGCCTACTTGTAAAGTTAACAATGCAAGTGGCTGAGTACTCCACAGACACATGTACCCTTAATGCAGTTCACAGGGGGACTCTGTGAACTGGCCCTTTGAATTACAGGTGCAACTCATTTTTGTTAGCTGCAGCAACCCGAAATAAAGTGTCTTGCCCAAGGACACAGCACACTGCCAGGTATTGAACTGACAACCTTCCAGCTGTGGGCTGAATACCCTAACGACTTAGCTACGCACCGTCACCAGATCATTGATGTGGATCACTCATATTGATCTGCCATTCTGTCGTGCTTGAATTACTCTCTGAGGAATGCCATAATTAGTGAGCGAGAGCTTCAGTGAAGAGGATTCTCTTTCAAAGCCTTCGCTGCCAGGCAATTAGTGGTTTGTTTCAAAGAAAGACCAACCAGTCAATCCCGGTCCCTGGATCCCATGGAAACGAAACGACACAAATAATTGTTTGATGTATTTTTGTATTGATTGTTGTTGTTGTTGTTTTTCTGTTTTAGAATGTTGAACTACCAGATTCCATGTCATCAGAGATGAAATCCTTACTTGAAGGTCTTCTTAAACGAGATGTTGAAGAGAGATTAGGATGCACTGGGAAAGGGTTTGTATTTATTAATCTTTCCACAACTAATTTCAGCATGAATGGATGGATTCTGGGTCTCTGTGTTGGAAATACTGTTTATAGACACGGGGACACAATCATGTTGGGTCATTAAACACATCACCAGAAAAAAAATTTGTGTCTTTAACCCTTTAGTGTTTGCATTATTCTGCCAAAATTAATGCCTCTTCATCCACATTGTTTTGAACTAATCAGGCATTATCTTGTAGCTATGAGATTTTGATGAGGTAGCTGTTAATTTTTCAAACGATATTGTAGGGTTGGTGTGAGAGACCAGATCTGGCCAGTTTGAACATGAAACAGGCAGGATACTTTTGGCCAGATATGGCCTGTTTAAATGCTAAAAGGTTAAACACACACACACATACACAGAAACATGTCTAGCATTACACACACATACACAGAAACATACACTTACACATGCCAGCATATCAACACACACACACAATTGATCAGTTAGGTTTGAGTAAACTCAACAATACTGATGAGGTCTAGTAGACAGGAACATGACTGTTCCCTTTCTGTGCACAAAGATCACACTTCCATCACGGAGGTAAAATAACTTTTGAGTAATTAATTCTTAATTGTTTGAAATTATCTCCCCTTGTTTTGTGACATCACTACCTTTTTACCATTAGGTTTTTGTTTCCTTTCTCTAACCAAAAGTGAATTCTCATTTAAGACTGATTTCTATACAACGTTCAGTCCATTATCCTTTCACTTATTTAACCAGAATTCATATCCTGTTCCAGTCATTTATCTTAGCTTGTTTTACTGCTTTATCGTACAAGCACGTACACTAGCCTTTACATATACACACACATGACTGGTCTTTACACACACGTGGTCTTAAGATTCATACACACGTATACACATGCAAACATGTTTACACACACATGCATACACGGAATGTTTGATGATGGCTTAGCTGACAAAACCTTCGAAGCATCTGCCAATTCTGTTCTTGTTAAAGAATAATGAATTCATACTCTACCAAATGTATTGAGTAATCCTTCAATTTGATGTAAAATTGTTTTTATTATATATATATATATATTTATTTCTTTATTGCCCACAGGGGGCTAAATATAGTGGGGACAAACAAGGACAGATAAAGGGATTAAGTCAGTTACATTGACCCCAGTGCATAACTGGTACTGAGCTGGTTAGCAAGTTGGGCAAAATGCTTAGTGGCAGTTTGGCTGTCTTTCAAATTCCGCTGAGGTCGATTTTGCCTTTCATCCTTTCAGGGTCGAGAAAATAAGTACCAGTTGTGCACTGGGGTTGATGAAATTGACTGGCCCTTCCTCCCCCAAAATTGCTGGCCTTGTGTCAAAATTTGAAACCTGTGCTTGAGAAGACTCGTCAAGCCACGTAAAACTGTAGTCATGACCATTGCTAGTGACATGTAAAAAGCACCCATTACACTCTTGGAGTGGGTCATATTAGGAAAGGCATCCAGCCATAGAAACCATGCCAAATCAGACTGGAACTTGGTGCAGTTCTCCAACTTACCAGTTCCAATCAGACCGTTCAACCCATGCCAGCATGGAAAGTGGACGTTAAATGATAATAATTACACACACACACACACACATATACACATACACACACACATATCCTATTAAATTCTGCTAATGCTGCAGTTTAGCTGTCTGGACATTGACCAAAGTTATTATCTAACTTAGTAATTGCATTTAAACCAAATTTAAATTGGTAGCAAATAGAAAATCGAAATTAACTTTGTCTCTAACGAACGATTTCATTTTCTTTATTGTTTTTATTTTCTTGCAGTGCTGAGGAATTGAAAGAAAACCCTTTCTTCAAAGACTTGGACTGGAACAAAGTGTACCAACTCCACTACACACCGCCTCTCATTCCTCCAAGAGGTGAAGTGAATGCAGCAGATGCTTTTGATATTGGCTCGTTTGATGAAGATGATACAAAAGGAATCAGGGTAACTTCACGTTTACACACACTACTTACATCACACATTTATCTTCTGCTGTGCTCACCCTCTCATATATATTATGTGTGTGTGTGTCTATTTGTGTATAATGGACACAAAATTAATGATTATTATGATAGAATGTGTATATATATATATATATATATATGTGTGTGTGTGTGTATATATGTATGTATGTTAAGGCGGCGAGCTGGCAGAAATGTTAGCACACCGGGCAAAATGCTTAGCGGTATTTTGTCTACCGTTACGTTCTGAGTTCAAACTCCGCTGAGGTCAACTTTGCCTTTCATCCTTTCGGGGTCGATAAATTAAGTACCAGTTACGCACTGGAGTCGATGTAATCGACTTAACCCCTTTGTTTGTCCTTGTTTGTCCCCTCTGTGTTTAGCCCCTTGTGGGTAATAAAGAAATAATATATACATATACACACACACACACACACATATATATATATATATATATGTGTGTGTGTTGACTTGGGAATTTGGAATACTACTGTTTCTGTCAATGTGGATGGTCACGAATGGATGGGTGTGTACAGCAACCAGAAAAATGATGTTGTTCATTATGTCATAATCGTGTATAAAATAATGCAGTTGATTGAATGGTTTTTGTATTAAAAATAGAAAAAAAAGAAAACAGTTTG
The DNA here is from genome assembly GCF_006345805.1 of Octopus sinensis. Lineage (NCBI taxonomy): Eukaryota > Metazoa > Mollusca > Cephalopoda > Octopoda > Octopodidae > Octopus > Octopus sinensis. The sequence goes on from NC_043022.1 coordinate 839,766, forward strand.
TCTTTCTTTGAAGCAGAATTTTATTTAAGATGTTGTGTTTGTGTTTGTCCTTCAGTTGTCCGAATCTGACCAACAGCTGTATGAGAACTTCACACTCACCGTGTCTGACCGATGGCAACAAGAAATTACAGAGACTGTCTTCGACACTGTCAATGCCGAGACTGACAAGTTGGAAATGAAGAAGAAACCAAAGAGAGAAGACCAAATAGAAAAAGGTCAGAGGTCGTTTTATTCCTGTCTGTCTGTCTGTCTTCGTGTGGTTTTGTGCTGATAGTGTGGTTTGAGAGGGGGCGGAGGGGAGATGTCGTGTGACTGTAACTGACTGAAAATGTATGGAGAATGGGGTGGGATGGGGGGAGCGGTATTTTGTCAAAATTATAGAAAGTGCATGGCTTAGTGGTTAGGGTGTTACACTCACAATCGCAAGATTGTGGTTTCGATTCCTGGACCGGGAGGCGTGTTGTGTTTTTGTTGTTTGGTTTTTTATTGAACAACACACTTCATTGCATATTGCTCCAGTCCACTTGGCTGTAGATGAATAACCCTGTGATGGGTTGGTGTCCCATTTAAAGGGGATTGTCATGCTCTCGCTTACTTATACACCATGGGGCTGTCCACCTAGCCAGCATTGTGGTGTCACTTGTGAGCAAGTAAGCACACCATGACCAGCAGGGTATAACATCCGATAGTTTGGTCAATACAGTGAGAGAAGTACATACATATGTGTGTGTGTTTATATGTATATGTATATATATATATATTTATACACACACACATATGTGCTTTTATCATGGTAGAGCTCTTGTGAGGTCACAGCACAGCTTGCAAGACTAAGATTTCCCTTGACTAAGTGAGACTCTAGTAAAGAGGGGAGGGGCAGCTTTATGCTAGGTATTGAGAGGTTAGCATGTGAAAGAAGAGGCAGGATACATGGCTACCTCCCTTTATATAAGGATGGGCAGGAATAATCTGGGTGGGGCTGGAAAGAAAGATAAAGTTAGTGGGGGGGAAAGATATGGAGAGTTTACGAAAAAAACAGAAGACGAAGACAGGTGGAGTACAAAACAAACAGGTGTATTAGTATAACACTTGGGAAGTGAAAAATCTTTTACATTTCGAGCCTATGCTCTTCTACAGAAAGGGACACAGAAAGAAACAAGGAGAGAAAAAAATGTGTGTAGTGGCTACCGATCTATCATGGTGTCTGATATATACACATGTATTTTGATATCCTCTTCTGTTTCTGTAAGAGGTAGTCCCCAGTGTCAGAAATTGTTGACCAATAGATTTGGTCAACATTAACCAATACATTTTAGCCGTTCCATTTCAGTTAATTTCAAAAGAGAAAAACTTAAAAAGAAACTACAAAATTATTTAATATAAACAAAATAACTATTAGAACAGTTTAAAAAATCAAGAAGAAGCCAGGGTCAGTTTAACCACTGGTCAACAGTATCACTAGACCCGATAATGCATCTGGCAATATCCACATTAAGTTGCTTTAAATGTTACTTGAATGCACTAAAAACTTTCTGCCCTGAGTATTTGCTGCTGGAATGAGAGAGCATCTTTTATGCCAGCAAATATAATATTTAATTGTAAAATGAAGAATTAGTAAAAGTCTTCATCCAACAGAAATCAATCAATTTACTTGAGTCAATACAACTACCTTTTCTCTTTTCAGTCATTTGACTATGGCCATGCTGAGGCATCGCTTTGAAGGGTTTTAGTCGAACAAATCAACCCTGGCTCTTATTTTCTGGAGCCCAGTACTTATTTTATCAGTCGCTTTTACTGAACTGCTAAGTTACAGGGATGTAAACACACCATCACCAGTTGTCAAGCAGTGATGAAGGAACAAACATACACACACACATACACAAGGCTTTGGTCAGCCCGAGACTATAGTGGAAAATATTTGTCCAATGTGCCATGTGGTTGTGAAGCAAGCTTCTTGCCACATAAACATGCCCATGTGGCATTTTATTCACTAAAACCATGGAGAGTTTATAGTTTCTTTAATCTATAAAACTATATAGATGTATATTTTCTGATTTATAAATATAATTTCAAATACTTCAGTCGATAAAACTACGTAGAGCTATAAACATAAAATAAGTTATTTTAGTCAGTGGCGCTATCTAGAGGTATATTTCCTAATTAATAAATGTCATTTTAAAAATAATGGGATGTGGCTCTTGAACAGAAAGAAAATATCAGATTTGTCTCCGTTATGAAACAACAGGGACAACCTTGGTATATATGATGTGTGTGTGTGTTGTTTATATTACAGTTATATATCTATTGTAAGCAGGGTTTGTGTGTGTGTTGTTTATATTACAGTTATATATCTATTGTAAGCAGGGTTTGTGTGTGTGTTGTGGTACACTGTTGTATTTCAAATGTGATCTGTTATTTCATGAAAATCATTAATGTTTATTGTGGTCTCTTGTATGTTCAACTGTTTTTGTTACCAAATTTCTGTTGAAATTACATTTTTTGTTTTAATTAAGTTTGGAAATTAGGAAGAATTTACTAAAATAACCATGTCGTTATATTAAGCTAGTGTTTTAGAAAATAAATTAGCATGAAATTTTAAGGAACGGTTTTAATTAATTTAGATCATTTCAGAAAAGCAAGTTTGTCTTCATAGAAATAAGGGGAAACCTTGGTCAGGTTTGTATCAAAAAGGGTTAATTGATAGAGTTAAACCTCATTGCTAAGTCACTTATCTTTCTTTCCATGCTTAAATCTACAGTCAATGGCAGCTTTCTTGCCCCTGTCCCCCACCACCACCATCTTGAAAATGAGATAGGGCTTGTATTTAAACGAAAAGTCGTTGTAACTATGACATACATTGTTATCTACAAATTTTGGAAATATGGAACAAACCAGCTTCAAAGAAATATTCAAATGAAAGATTAAATTACATTTGATGAGATTCACATTCACGACGCTTTTCGTGTTCGGCTGTTAACAACCAGGTTCTTTTACAAACCAGTTGCCCATCGCTGCTGATCTGAGCGTTTTCAGGCCAGTCTTAATCAGCAATTAGCTTGATAATTGAATCAGCAATGATAGAATTGACAAAGACAGAACCTAACAAAGTTTGCCATTAAAACTGCCGCCACAATGGTCTTTTATTTAATTTTGCCATGAAGCATCCTTGATTACTGAAGTCTAGTTTTCTGCGTCGTTAAATGGCAGTTACAGACTAAATTGAACCCCCCCCCCTTTCTGGTTAGAATCCGGTGCCAATAGCAAATTCAACTACAATGCATGAGAATAAAACATCTTCAAATGCTCAGAGTTGATGTGTGTTTGCTAACAATAAGGGATCTGATCAGACATTTCACATTTAGCAATGGATTCAGGATCAAATGGATGGCATAATTTCATCAGATGGCTTAACGATAATTAACAAATAAGTGTTAATTATCATCAGAGATCGTTAAATCATTATTTTTTTTTAATTTATTTCTGCCAGTAATAAAGTAGAGGGGTGGGGTCTCCTGTATTGTTGCTCAGCCTTACTATGTCTGGTGAAGACATCTGGGCCAGTGGTTTGTGTGTTGCACTGGTGATCGTAAGATCATGGTTTCAATTCCCAGACGGTGCAGTGCATTGGGTTCTCCAGCAAAATACTTCTTTACATTACTCCAGAGCTGCAAGTGTGCCAGATATCTTCTATCTTTCACTTGTTTCAGTCATTAGACTGCGGCCATGCTGGAGCACTGTCTTAAAGACAAATCAACCCCATTACCTTTTTTTTTAAGCCTAATACTTATTCTTTCAGTGTCTTTTGCAAACTGAATTGCTCAGTTACAGAGACATAAACAAACAAACACTGGTTTTCAAATAGTGGTAGGGGACAGACACCTTCACACATACATTTGCTGTAAAATTATTAAAACCTGGTAAAAATTTTAGAAATGCCAGATATCACCAACTGACCCTTAATGCTTTATTAACATGTTCTTTCTTTTTCTCTTTTTCTTTTCCATTGGGTGCGGCGGGGGGGCTTTTGTCTCTTCTCTCAACTTTCGTCCTTATGTTTGAGGTAAGTTTTGTTTGCAGTCAGTCTTCAACAGACTAGTTTACCCTCCATGCTCTTCTCTCAATTTCCAAATAAACTCGATGGCACAAACATGTGTTGTATGTGTGTTTGTGTATATATATGTATATATATACAATATATGTATGTATGTATGTATATACACACAGACACACACATAGACACTGCACTACTTTGCAGGAATCACTACTTTGCAGGTGACAATTTTCCTATCTCTTCTCTGCACCCACCTACCAGACAATGGGTTAGTCCATAGAAACGGTTGATTAACGTATTATGGGATGAGTAATAGAAGGAATATTTAGTGGTTGTGAGTTCAAGACCTGGGTTAGTTAATTTATATACAGTGATTAGAGCAGAGCAAACAAACAGTGTCATAACTAGGGGAGGGGGCATTGTCTTAGAAATGGACAGTAAAAGGATGAAACTAACCTACCTCTGTAAATAGAATACAAGATTCGGTTCGAAATACTGCACACAACAAGGTTTTGAGGAGGGCCTGTGGTTCAATGGCTGAAACATTTTGACTCAACAACCAAGATAAGGACGCTCATCAAATAATAATAATAATAATCGTGAAGTATATTTTTTCACTTAAATGTGGCTAGCCCCTAAGGGTGGATGCTAGTGTAGCAGTAGCCCCAGGAGGACACCTCCTCCAGCTGGCTATTGACACACTTTCTGTGCCCTATCAGTATTTGCAAAGGGAAGCCATCCTTCCCGTCTTCAACCTGACATGATACACACGGACTCGAGTTTCAGGGTATTGACCCGTCATCAGTGTGTGACAATCATAGTTGTCGATGCAAAGTAGGCCTCCTTTGCAAATAATAATAATAATAGATACTTTGTACTCTAGGCACAAGGGCTGAAATATTTGAGTGAAGGGGGCCGGTCAATTGCATCAATACAGGGGCTCAACTGGTACGAATTGTATGAACCTCAAATGGAGGCAAAGTTGATCTGGAAAAATTTGAATTTCGAACTTAAAAAATGCTGCAAATCATTTTCTCAAGCCTGCTAACGATTCTGGCAGCTTTCCAATTTATTATTAATAATAATAATAATGATAATCCTTTCTACTGGAAGCACAAGGCCTGAAATTTGGGGGAAAGGATTAAGTCGATTACATCGACCCCCAGTACTCAACTGGTACTTTATTTATCAACCCCACCGAAAGGGTACAAAACAGTTCTATATTTAAGAGATGAGGAATTATGTACATTATTTACATTTGACGGACATTTGTCCTCATCTTGTTTGTTGTTGACACCTGAAGAAGGCTGGAGATGATATCAGCCGAAACATTAACAACAAACAAGATGAGGACAAATGTCCGTCAAATGTAAATAATATATAGGTACAAAAGTCTGAAATATTTGGGGTAAGAAGTTAGTGGATTACGTCAACCCCAGCGCATAACTGCTACTTATTTCATCAATCCCAAAAAGCTGGAGGAAATATTGTGCAGCAGAGATAACAATTCTGCCAGAAATTTTGAGGGAGTGGGGTGAGTCAATTACATCAACCCCAGTGCCCAACTGGTACTTATCTTATTGAGCCTGAAAGGGATGAAAGGTAAAGTCAACCTCAACAGAATTTGAACTCAGATGGATGAGATGTCTGGCATGCTAACAGTTCTACCAGCTTGCCACTTTAATGAGAAGAAGAATAATAATCCTTTCTACTAAAGAGACAAGGCCTGAAATTTGGGGAAAGGGGATATTCGATTACATCAACCCCAGTATGTAACTGGTACTTAATTTATTGACCCCTGAAAGGCAAAGTCGACCTCAGCAGAATTTGAACTTAGAACATGAAGACGGATGAAATACCGCCAAGCATTTTGCCTGGCATGCTAACCAATCCTTTCTACTGGAAGCACAAGACCTGAAATTTGTGGGGAGAGGGGAGTCGATTTGATTGACCCCTGTATGCCAAATTCCTCCTCTCAGGAATTCACACAATAAAATATAAATTTCCTTTACAAGAAATTTGTAAATTCCAAGTTGTGAACATTTTTGTTGGTAACTTTGCTTCAAAGGGGCCTCACTTTAGGAGTTACCTTTGCAAAAATCTTAGATTTTCTCCTAATAAAAGAACTGCTTGTTATTGCTATTGTAATAAGTTCTGGGGGTCTTATTTTTTCTTATTAAAACCTCAGAGACTGTTTAGGAAGAAATTACTGAATATTAAAGCCACAGTTTGCTCTGCTGGGGATTGCTTAGTTTCACCTCGTTTCTAGGCTCGCGTGGAGGGTGTCATCTGTTTGTAGTTTCGACTGTTCCGCTCAATCCACCTCTACAGTGTCGTGAAGTGTTTGCCTGGTTTTTCAGGTCGTGTTCCACTGCCCAAGCGCTCCAGTATGGCATCAATTGTGATGACCTACCTGCACATTAAACACATGTCCACCATGTTCCTCATGTGCTCTCGCCACGGTCCGTCATACGCTTTAGATGACGACGGCACATACGAACCTGCGGACGAGAACGGCAACAGGAACCAAATCGAGGCCTCGCTTCCTGCCTCCATCACCAACTTGACAACAAATAGAACCACTGACGAATACGAAACAACATCCGAGCTCCTCCTTCATCAGCAACCCATTCAGCCTTCCTCCCCGTCTTCTTTTTCTTCTCTCCTCGCTCCTCCTCCTCCTCCTACTCCTGTCCATTCTCTTCCCTCTACTCATCCTCATCAGCAGCATACTCCTCAGGATAATCAAAACAACAACTTCTACGACCAACAACACAATCATTTCCGCTTATTTCATCTTTTCAATCGATCCGATCCTGAACCTCTGCCTTCAACGGAAGGTAATACTGACCACAAATTAGCCGCAATACTAACTGACCCCTAATTACTCTAACAGCTCTTCCCATTTTCTCAGTGTTGCAATTGCACAAATTCTTCACCTACGCATTTTTCATTATCCCTTTTTTTTAAATAAACATAGGTTCTGCACACTTTCTCAATTTCTGCTGAGAAACAGAAACATTTCTATCAAGAATCTTCCAGGCTTGATCTTATTAGAATTCCTGCTGTTTCATTGCAATTCCTCTTACATTCTCTCTTTCCCTCCCCTTTTTTCCAGAGTTTCTCCCTTCATATTTCTTTTCTCATATTTTTCCCTTCAAAAGAAAACTAACCCCAAATTCCTCTGCCTCTCTAGCTCCTTGAGGGCTCTCTCCTTCACTCCAAGGCTCCCAAAGCTGCCACTGCACCTCAGATAAATTTTAGAACACTCCTCATTTTTATAACAAAGAACCACAATGTTTTGCTGTGACTTCTTCATTAATCTTTTATTTTTCCTCTAACAATAATTCTTCCTGTTGTCTGCCAATTAAAAATTTGCTAGGAAATTCCTTTGTAGAAATTCCCATTACAAGATTATTTCACCATCCAGTGAATTCTGTAGAAATTTCTAGAAGTTTTAGATAAGCAGGGAAACATGGTTTTCTCCACTTCACTAAAATAGTTTAGTTGCAGCACAATGATGTACTTTTCATTCATGTTTTTCATTGTACTTTTATGTATTTTTTTTTATATACTCAAATAATTAATCTTCGTGCAGAATTGTCCAGTTGTCTACTTGTGTTTTTGTTTTTCTTGATTTCTTTTTTCTGAATCACAAGGGGTCTTCAGGTATCCCAGCAATTTCTATCTTATGACAATTTCCTATTGTAAGTAGAAACACAATCCACAGTAGCTTATTTCAGCAAAACATAACAAATACCCATACCCAACACACACTTTATTTGTGGATTAATAAGGCTGCCAATGGTTTCATGTAAAAAGAGATCAAGCATACCACATTGAGAGTTTGGTAAAGATCTCTCTTTACATGAAACCACTGGTAGCCTTGTCCCACAAATAAAGAAAGTGGTGTTGAGCATTCATTCTCACTTCGATATTAGCATATATATTAGAAAAGAGGCAATAGAGACTTTGAAGTTTTGACCTGCTTAGGCTTCGTCGGACTGTCCAATGAAGGCTAGCAGACCGATACTTCGAAGTCACTATTTACTCTCTTCTTATAAAAGTATAATAAACACGTAACCTACTAAAATGTGTTGAGTGATTCTTCAGTTTCATGTTAAATTCTTTCATATAGTTTCACATAAAAACAAACCCTATCATGTTTGTGTATATATGTATATATATGAAACATTGCTGGTCTTCTTGTTGAATCACTTTTGATTACAAATTAGACAGTGTTGCAGTAACTTTGGGAATTGGTCAATTCTATAAAAAGGGTTCAATTTCTGTCTGTCTGTTTGTCTGTATTGTTTTTACATTGATCTGCTGGTTTTGTTGTTTTTTTTCAATTGCTTTGTTTTTCAGATTTTGTTAATTGTTTTATATTCTTATGTTAACATTGGGAATTATTAAACTTTACAGCATCCAAGAACCGGGATGTGTGTGTGTGTGTGTGTGTGTGTAAACTTTGATGTCCTGGTTTTGTTGGATAAAGAGAAAGAACCACCCTTTCCTCTGACTCAGCCCCACTCTTCCTTGTCCAGCCTTATTCTGTTATTTGTGTTGCAACAAAGTGACAGTGATTGTGTGGTTATCTCCCAAATCTAGAGGAGGGGTCTTATGAAAGAATCAGAGGAATGAAACCATTACAGAAAGAAGGAAAAAATGGTGTCAATACTGAGGGTCAAAAAAATAGGCATTAATACTGAGGGTCAAATTTGCCCTTTCATTCTTCTTGTCTGGAACAAATATGCCCTTTCATCCATCTTAGCTAGGTCAAATGTGCCCTTTCATCCATCCTAGATGGGTCAAATGTCCCTTTTCATCCCTTCTAGACAGTTGCAATGTGCTTTTTTCGTCCTTCTTGGATGGGTTGATTTTAGCCCTTCATCCTTGCAATGTGGGGCCAAGTTTACCTTTTATTCTTGTGTCACCAATAAAATCAGCCCCAGTTATTTACTGGGCTCAACCTCCATGTGCTTATGTATCTTAAACACCATCAAAGGTAACATAATTATTTTGACTGATTGAAGCCAAACCTATTGTTTTGGACAAGGAAGGATGGAATGAGACTTCACAGTTGTTTCATGTTGGACATTGAACACATAATTAGGAGACAGAATATTTAGTAATCAATAAACAGGTCTTTATATTAGTATTTCCATGTGTGTGTGTGTGTGTGTGTATAGGTATATATAAATATGGTTACTTGTGTATGTATTGTGTTCATATATGTGTGTGTGTATGTATATATTTTCTGTGTGTTGTGTGTGCAAGCACATATAACTTATCTGTGTATGGAGTGTGTGCATGTGTATAGGCATATGTCTGTAGATGCATGTATATATAGAGGCATATATAAATATGTATTTGTGTATAGGCATATATATATATATACACACGTGTGTGTATTATATATAGGCAATATATATACACACTCGCACATGTGAGTGCATTGTAAATAGGCATATATTATACACACATATATATACACATGTATGTATTGTATATATATATATATATATAGGCATATACACAAATATAAATAAGTGTCTTTGTAAAAAGCTGGGTTGTATTTTTTGTTTGTTTTTCTTCTTTTTTTTTGCTTTTATTCTTGTTGCTTATGTAATGTCCTGCTTTGATGGCCACTGTTTTTTTTTTTTTGCTTGTTATGTCAGACTGACTGGACTTGAGCTGTTAGCTATACAATGGTGTCTGCCACCAAAGGATTGGCTTATGAACGGATATTGTTGTTCATCTGCTTTTACACACGCACACACGTGTGTATGTTTGTGTGTGTATCTATGTGTGTGTGTGTGTGTATGTATATATATATAATATGAGAGGGACTCTTCATAGTTAAATAAGCCGACTGTGAGTGTGTGTGTGTGTGTGTGTGTGTGTGTAGTAATGAGTTTGCTGCCAGTACTTGACCCCCAGCCTGCAATTCTAAAACTCTGAGCCATACAAGTGGAGCACCGTACAGGGAAGGCGCCCATCTGTCCCCTGTTGATCATAAAAATGAAAGGTTTGGATTAAAATCTGCTGAGTTCTTTGCCCTCATACAAGGTCTGGGTTTCGCTTCACCTGAGCCTGTAGTTGAAAATAACGCACACCTGGCCCATGGTGCCATACTGTGACATTGAACCCCAGATCTCATGGTTATGAAATGAAATCTCAAGCACTCAGCTATATCAGTATACATGCCGGTGGCACATAAAAAGCACCATCCGAACGTGGCCGATGCCAGCGCCAACTTGGCTAGCTTCCGTGCTGGTGGCACATAAAAAGCACCCACTACACTCACGGAGTGGTTGGCATTAGGAAGAGCACTGCCAGATCAGACCGGAGCCTGGTGCAGCCCCTGGCTTCCCAGACCCCGGTTGAACCATCCAACCCGTGCTAGCGCGGAAAACGGACGTTAAACGATGATGATGATGATGTGTGTGTGTCTGTCTGTGTAGATAATTATGTATATGTGTGTTTGTGTATATGTATAGCAGGCCAGGGGACTCTGCCAAAGCAGACAGAAGTACTCGGTGCAGGCCTCTGGCTTGCCAGCTCTCGGTCAAACCGTCCAACCCAAGCCAGCATGGAAAATGGACATTAAATGGTTTATATATATACGTATATAGGTGCAGGCATGGTTGTGTGGTAAGGAGCTTGCTTCCCAACCACATGGTTCCGGGTTCAATCCCACTGCGTGGCACCTTGGGCAAGTGTCTTCTACTATAATCTCAGACTAACCAAAGCCATGTGAGTGGATTTGATAGATGGAAACTGAAAGAAGCCCATCATATATGTGTGTATGTATATATTTGTGTGTGTGTGTCATTGTGTCCATGTTTGTTTTCCCTTCACCACTTGACAGCTGGTGTTGGTGTGTTTATGTCCTCATCACTTAGCAGTTCTGCAAAAGAGGATGATAGAATAAGTACCAGGTTTTTAAAAAAAGAAAAGTCCTGGGGCTGGGGATCGATTTGCATGACTGAAAGGTGGTGCTCCAGCATGGCTGCAGTCAAATGACTGAAACCAGTAGAAGAAGAAATGAATACACACACACACACACACACACAGAAATATATATATACCAGAGTAAGCACAACTAGGTAGAAAAAAAAGAGTACTCAAATACCAGAGGTAGAGTCAGCTGCTTGATTAAAAAGCAGCAGAAATATCATAAAACCTGTTACTCAGAGTTTCAGGTTCCCGTTCATCTGACAAACGAGAACATGAACTCTGAGTAACATCTTTTGTTATATTTCTGCTGCTTTTAAATAACACACAACAAACACACATAAATATTTTATATATTTTTATGAAGCATTTAACAGATTGAGATTTTCATTTTCATATTTCGACTGATATCCCAGAATTTTGTCTCAAATCCAAAATCTTCCGTAATATTCCAATAAAATGTTGAGCACTGAATAGTTGTGCTATATACAGAGTATAATTCTCCTTATTCATTATAGACACACACACATACAAGATATGTATCTGTGTGTCCCCCACATAGATAAATGTATGAATTGTTCCTTTGCTGTATTCCTTCCTGCAGAATTGTACAATATCCGTGATCATCACCACAGACTATGTTTTGTGCAAAATATCAGTCTAGGACAAATTGTGTATGTACATTGGTGTGTGTGTGTGTGTGAGAGAGAGAGAGAGAGAGAGACTGAGTTTCTGTGTGTGTGTGTGTTTAGTGTATGTCGGCTGTACAGAGGCAGTAGTAGTAGTAGTAACAGTATGGTTGCTGATATCTGAGGTATTGGCCATTCACTGTTAACTACGACAAGAGCAGTAGTATGCTAACAACAGTTGTATTGTGTGTGTGTGTGTGTATCTATATATGTATATACATTCAGGTACGTCATCATCGTCATTGTTTAACATCCGCCTTCCTTGCTGGCATGGGTTGGACAAAACAAGTGTGTGTATGTGTGTGTATATGCGCACACACACATCCATGCAGATATAGTCTCTGTTTTTCTTCTCTTTCTCTTTCATCCATTCTTTGCATTTGTGTGTGTGTTGTGTTGCAATGCAGCAGCCATGCTGGAGCACCACATTTAACAGTTTTGCTGACCGTATCAATCTCAGAACTGATTTTCAGTGTACTACTTTTATTCAATTTTTTTTTTTTGGTTTTTTTCTTGAACCGCTAAGTTACAGGACAGACTCAACATCAGCTTTTCGACCACTGAAAACATAACCCCCCGCCTTACACACACACACACACATATTATGGAAGGGCGGATATACCTTGATGCGGGTATGGTCACAGAAGTTGCTAGAACAAATTTGAAAACACAGACAGCCTTAACAACTCCATCTCCGGATTCAATCTGAGAATTTACTCCTGAAGCCTTTCCCATGAGTGGAGATGGCCACAAGTTAACAGGGTTTGTCCCCCTTCTTTGGTGGACTACCTTCTAAGGCTGATCATTTCCAATCCCTCGGGAACCAACATCTCTTTGTTGGAGGCTTAGTGGTTAGAGGCATTCGGCTCGTGATCGTAAGGCCATGAGTTCGATTCCCAGTGGTACGTTGCCTCCTTGAGCAAGACACTTTATTTCCACATTGCTTCCCAGTCCACTCACCTGGCAAAAATGAGTAGTACCTGTTTTTCAAAGGCCCAGCCTTGTCACATTCGGTGTGACACTAAATTTCCCAGAAAACTATGTTAAGGATACATGTGTCCATGGAGTACTCAGCCACTTGCACATTAATTTCACAAGCAGGTTGTTCCATTGATTGGATTGACTGAAACATTCATTGTCATAACTGATGGAGTAATAATTATATGTACGTGTGTATATATATATATATATAGGTGCAGGAGTGGCTGTGTGGTAGCTTGCTTCCAAGCCACATGGTTCCAGGTTCAATCCCACTATGTGGCACATTGGACGAGTGTCTTCTACTATAGCCTTGGGCCAACCATAGCTTTGTGAGTTGATTTTGTAGACAGAAACTGAAAGAAGTCCATCATGTATGTATGAATGTATATATCTGTGTGTGTTGTGTTTGTCCCTGTAACTTAGCGGTTCGGCAAAAGAGACCAATAAAATAATATATCCTGGGATTGATTTGCTTGACTAAAGGCAGTGCTCCAGCATAGCCACAGTCAAATGACTGAAACAAACAAGTAAAAGAATATACATTGTGTGTGTGTGGTGTGTGTGTGTGTGTGTAGGTATATATATATATATATATATTATATATATATATATATATATATATATATATATATAAATTAGAAAAAAAAACCCCACTTTTTATCAATTCAATAATGAAAAATTAAATGATACCATTTAGAAAAATTACATCTGATAGAAAGATTAAATATAAGATAAAACATATAACGATGATTAAGTAATGTGCAAAATAGTAAATAAAACGTATATATTTGTATTATTTATTTATATACACACACATCCACACCCATACAGCAATGTATGTCTCCTTTTGCTGCCCCCACCCCCGAAACCTTTATTTTCTTTTCTCTTTGTTTCTCTCGACATCCATGTCTGTGTGTCCCTGTCCTTGTTTCAGTCCTCCAGTCTCACATAACGAGGCTAAAGTCTGTGGGGTTTCAGCTTTACCAATGGCCCCATCACAATTCAGGGTTTCTCACTCCACCTCCAACAAACTGCTACTCTCGCACCATCTTGTGTCCTGGGAACATTTTTATTCCACATCACAACATCTTCACCATTTCAAACAATTAATATTACTGTTAATTATTATTATTGTTGTTGTTGTTGCTGTTTAATCCAGCAACTTCGCTGGAGAGTGTCACAAGATGTCAGCTGTGGACCCAAGTTAATGCTTTGGCAACTCTGCAAAGAATTTATGGAGTTCCAAGCAACATTGTTTTCTGTCTTCACATTTAGCCTTCTATTTTTTTCCAGTTATTATTATTATTAATGTGGCAAGCTAGCAGAATTATTGTCAGGCTGGGTTCAGACACGTTTCCTCTGCCCTTACATTCTGAATTCACTTTCCATCGAGGCTGACTTTGCCTTTCATCCTTTCGGGGTCGATAAAGCAAGTACCAGTTGAATACTGGGGTCGATGTAATCGACTTAACCCTCCCCTAAAATTGCTGGCCTTGTGCTAAAATTTTAAATCATCATCATATCATTATTATTTATTATTATTATTCTCTTTCTCGCCAACAGGTACAGATGTGATTGTGGAAGGAGAGATCTTAAAGCTTGGCGGTCCCTTCTTAAATTCGTGGCAAAAGAGGCACTTACGGCTCTACCCCAACCGTTTAGAATTTTACCAGAAGAACCGAGACGGCGGTATACAGAAAAATAAAGTAGAGGTGAGTCTGATTTACATTCAGTGGGGGGGGGGGATATGGCTGTTGTTTTTAGTCCCAGGTCAACCCCTAATCCTGCAGCAGACAGATCTATGATCAAAGGTGTTCCGGACATGACCAACCCATCTTTGCCTAGGTATAGATTTCTTTCTTTTGTATTTGTTGTTGTTTAACCCCAGGTCATCTCTGATTAAGTAGTCCAGTCCAGCTGTGATCATGTCCCATCTTTTGTTTTCACCATCATCAACAACCCCTGTCTTGAGTCCTAGGGATCAGAGGGACAATTATTTGTTTTCCATGACGTATAAGTAGCCAAGATCACAACACTGCCCCTGGATGGGATGCCACTGCATTGTCTGAAATTAAAATAAATTAAAATACATCAAATTAAAAAGTGGGTGGCAGGAGGTGGTGGAGGATTCTGTAATTCTAACAAAATTGTGAAATAATGTAGTTATCTTATAATAAAATTTATCATCTATTGTAATTATTGGTTAATTATCATAAAATAATTATAATGATCTGGTTTTGTTTTTGTTTTGTTTTTTTTAATTCTTTGAAATTATCTGATGTATTTCCTTAATGCAACATCTGTTGATCATGGATTGTTTTGAATTATCCTCCCTCTCTTCATGTTTGATACCAGTAATATCCTTGGGTGGGATCCCTGTATGCTATTGATTATCTTCCCGTATGGGTTTCACTGTCTCTTTCCATAACACCACAGAAGATACTCAATTACATTGCTGTTATATCAATACTGCTGAGATTTCCCCCCCTTGTAATATGACCGTCTTCATATCCACTCTTCATTTACATTTCATTGTCATCGACGTCTTTGAAACACAGCAATGCCAATAATATCCTTTAACCCTTTCATGATTAAACTGGCCATATCTTGCCTCTTGCACCTACTCTGCAATATCATTCTGAAAGTAAACAATCCCATCATTGAAATCTCAAAGCTACAAGATAAAGCATGATTAATTCAAAACAATGTGAATGAATAGGCATAACATTTGAGAGAGGAATCTGAATGCTGAAGGGCATATCTGACCCCAAATATTTTACCTGTTTTATGCTCAAACTGGTCAGATCTAGCCTTTCACACCTATCCTACAATGCCATTCTAAAAGTAAGCAATGTCGATAAATAACCATAACATTTAACAGAGTAATCTGAATGCTAAAAGGTTAAACTAGCCATGCCTGGGGCCCAAATCTTCAATCTGTTTTTGTGCTTAGACCGGCTAGATCCAGCTTCTCACACTCACCCTACAATGTCTTTCTAAAAATAAACAATCACATCATTGAAATCTCAAAGCTATGAGCTAAAGCAGGATTAATTCAAAACAATGTTGACAAACAAGCATTGCATTTGACAGGATAATCCGGATGCTAAAGAATGAAACCTGCTCTGCCAGATCCAACCTCTCACACCTACCCATCAATGTCATTCTAATAATAAACAAACATGACACCAAAATCTCACAATGTGAATCAATACACAATACATTTGAGAGAGAAATCTGAATTCTAAAGGGTCAACGCTTCCATTTGCATGGAGTGGTCATGTCTGTGGCCATCCTGAAATGCCCTTTCACACATCCAAATGCTCTCATTTCCATGACCTCTCACTCTCTCTCTCTCTCTCTCTTTCAGCTCATAACTATGTACGACATCAAAGAAGTCTGCCACGAATTCCAGAAACTGAACAAAACAGACAACTGCATTGTGATGGTATTAAAGAATGAAACCAAGTTGGTCATAACTTCCCCGGTGAGTGGCACATCTGGACACCAGTCTTGAGAGATCTGTGTCTGTCTATGTG
>NC_043022.1:856085-866085 GCF_006345805.1 Octopus sinensis
ATATATATATACATATGATTGATTCTGATTGATTGATTCTAGTTTCAGCTCACGAGCTGTGGCCATGCTGGGGCACCGCCATACATATATATACATACATATATATACATATATATGTATATACATAAGGAAAATAAAACAAGTTAGAAAATGCTAAAACAACTTTACCATGAGAAATCCATTCTGGAATGGTTTACTGCCAGTTTTTCATCTAAGAGTAAAACAAAGAAGACAATTAGGTTGAAGAAATAATTGAATAAAATGTTTTGTAAATATTTCTATATTCTTCAAATAGGTCAGTGGGGTAGATGGATAGAGGGTTCAGGTAGGGACAGTGGTATGATTTTATTTTTTGAGGGGGAAAAAAAAAAAAACACTGACTCCTTTTACAAAGATTGAACCTCTGTTAAAGACGTTCATGTGTTGTTGTGTCCATGACTTTACCCACAAGACCATTGAGACAGCAGCAATTACTAGTGTGAAAATGACGTACTTAAACCTATCGAAAGAAAAAAAATATACAATCAGTATGGGCCAAGATTGATCCTTTGTCCAAGGGGTATATGTGTTGATATGTCTGTATGTCTTTACCCACAGGACCATTGAGACAATACAAGCACCAAAAGTTTCACCTCTTTCAAAGTCCAACAGATCTGTCATTTTAATGAAGTTTAATCACCTTTTTCTGATGATATCTGAAAAGAAACATTTATAAATTTTTAGATTTTTTTATATACATATTTTTTTTATTTTATTTATTTCTTTTTTAAACATATATAACTATCAAAAAGTATTAAAAAGTTTAATAGAAGATAAAAAGTAAAACCACTATGTACTTTCATGGTTCTGGGTTCAGTCCCACTGCATGGCACTTTGGCCAAGTGTCTTCCACTATAGCCTGGGGCTGACCAAAGCCTTGTGAGTGGATTTGGTAGATGCAAACTGAAAGAAGCCTGTCGTGTATATGTGTCTGTTTGTGTGTCTGTGTTTGTCCCCCCAACATCGTTTGACAACCGATGCTGGTGTGTTTACATCCCCGTAATTAGCGGTTCAGCAAAAGAGACCGATAGAATAAATGCTAGGCTTACAACGAATAAGTCCTGGAGTCGATTTGCTTGGCTAAAGGCGGTGCTCCAGCATGGCCGCAGTCAAATGACTGAAACAAGTAAAAGAGTATATGTTTGTTTTCAATAATATTTTAGTCATTTTTTGTTTTTTTTGCTATTTTTAAATTTTAAATCTTAACCTATCATTCCCCCTATTTTTAGTCCCATTCCAGCGTGGTCCCTATTTTAAGGACAATTATTATAATTATTGTTAGAAGTTGTTTCAGTCTGATTTCTGTTGTTAGTATCTGATGATGTTGAATTGTAATTCCTGTTGTTTCTGTTTCTACAGGATAAAGTGATAATACACCAGTGGAAGGAAGAGATCTTAGGAGGGTTCCGGGCCTCCACGAAAATGCAGTCGAAAATGAACAAGAAGGCCAGTAAGCTTTACGGAGCTGACATCCCAATTGAACACAGGAATAGCAATGGCAGTTAGAAGCACTGTTCTCCTTAGCAAAAAACGGCGGCGCTAGAGACTTCTAGATTGGAAATAATGTTGCCAACCATTTCTAAACCCAGTGCAAGGGGGGGTGTAGGGGAAGAGGGGGGATGTTGGTGTTAATTCATTTTTGACCTCCACCCCACCCCCCTTGTCTTTCCACATCTCTTTCTTTCTGTCTCTTTCTCTCGCTCTCCCATCACACCAAAGCAGCAAAAAGATGAAAAAAAAAAAAATGAATTAAAAAAAAATATATTGCAGACATGCATTATATATGCAGTCACATAGACATATATATATATATATAGATATATATATATTATATATATATATATAGATGCTACAAAGTATTTATTTAAGAGTAACGTTTTTAGAAACCAGCCAATTTTAGTCGGCCAATGCAACTGGAAATCAAAGACCAACCCCCACCAAGAATTCATGTCTTGTTAATTAATTAATTAATAATACTGGACTAATTTTGGGTGGGGGAGGTCAGAAATTTTTCCTTTTTTTTCTTTTCCTTTCTCCCTTTTCTTGTCTCGGTCGTCTTGTTTACTTTATTCTAAATGTTAAAATTTTTTGTCTCACAAATGTGTGTGTGTGTGTATGTATATATAGGTGTATATATATTTATAGATGTATATATATATATATATATATTTATATATATGGCAGTATTGTTCAACCAACAAATTAGAATTTTCTGTCAACTTCAGAAGAAACAGCATAAAAAAAGACACTTGTTGATATATGTATGTATATATATATATATATATATATATATGCATATATGTGTGTGTATATATATGTATATATATACATACATATATATATGCATATATGTGTGTGTGTATATATATATGTATACATACATATATATATATGCATATATGTGTGTGTATATATATGTATACATACATATATATATACATACATATATATATATATATATATATATATATATATATATACACATAGATTCCTGTGCTGGTATTTAGATGATGCATTTTTCTTTGACAGAGAGAAGGAAAAAAATAGTCAGATGAGAAAAGATAGGAAATGGAACAAATTTGTACAAATGGTGAAAAATAATATATATATACATATATATGTATATATATATATATATATATATACAAAGAAAATATAACCTAAATTGTTTTCTTTTTGCAATGAAGTTTAACTACAAAACAACCCTTTTTTTCCCTCTTGTCTCTTGCACTCTCAAAATTGGAACCTTGTGGACAAGACTAACCAATTCTTCAGCTTGGTTTAAATGTTCACCAAATTGCTTCACTTCAACTCACTTTGAATATATTGAATCTCTTGTGTGTGTGTCTCTCTCTCTCTCTAACATTTCATCCAGACCCCTTTCCTCCTCCCCCCCCCCCGCCAAAAAAAACTGCAATTTTTTTTTTTCGTCTTTTTGTCCCTCACCTTTTCCTCCTTTTGTCCCTCTTCCATAATTTTTATCTTTATATCATATTTTTTTCTTTTAGTAGCCAGATTTTGGTAAAAAAGCAAAACAAAAAAAGAAATTTAGGATGAACATATCTTTGATTTCAGTATTTTAGTCTTTTTTTTTTGTTATTTTTAAATTTTAAATCTTCACCTATCCTTCCCCCCTACCTCTCTCTCCCCTGGAAAACTATCACATGCAAAAAAAAAAGAAGAAAAAATTATTTTAAAATGTACTTAATTAAAAACTTTACTCCTCTAAAAAAAATGATTTTAAGAAAAACTATGTGCAAAATAATATGAAATTTAAGATGTAAGAGATAATAATAATATGGAAAAAGAAAAAAAAATTTTTTTGTCCTTGCAATTTTGACTTTATTGATTGAGAGAGACAGTAATTTGTGCTTTTTTTTTAAAGAAAAACAAACTTATTTATTATATTTTGAGACTGGGACACTGCAAAAATGGAAAGAAAGAAAGAATCTGAGAAAAAAAACGACTAGAAAATATGGCGGGAAAAAAAAATGAAAAAAAATATTTGCTGGAAAAGATGTAATGTTTTAATGACAAAAAAAAAACAGTAAGGATTCAATGAAAATCTGAAACATAAAACAACTCACAAACAAACAAAAAATATTGATAAATAAATAAAATTGTATTTGAAAGCCAAGGAGAGAAAAGAAAAAGAAAAGAATAACAAATGCCAATTTATAAGATTTCTTCTATATTTATATTTTAATTATAATGGATTTTTTTTTTTTGTCGACCTATCATGTGAAGATGTTAGAAATGATCTGGAAATTCGGGTTTTTTTGCAGTCTTTAGATTGAAAAAAAATTTGTAAAAGTGTATTATTTTAACAGCATCTACTACCAGCTTTTTATCATCAACACATATGTATATACATATATTATACACAGGCATACATACATTATATATATATATATATATATATTTAGTCCAACCCATGCTAGCGTGGAACTTGGATATTAAATAATAATGACATATATATTTATTTAGCCCAGTCCATCCCAGCATGGATCATGGACATTAAATGGTGTTTATATATATATATATATATTCTCAGATATATATGTAGGTGTGATATATAAAGTGTATGTGCATAATATGTATATATACATATATAAATATATCTGTGTTTGTATGTATGCATTCAGACATACTTTCATGCGCACACACATACACGCAACGCAGATACACCTTATATTTCTGTATGTGTGTGTGTAATTGTATGTGTGTATATATATAAATATATATATATATATATATACTTACATAATTACATCTTTAAACATACCTTATGATATATATTTATATATATATGTGCGGGTGTATGTGTGTGTGGGTGTATATACATACATGTCTATATATGTAAATTAGAGTTGACAAAGAATAAACGACCATAATTTAACTATTGCCATATAAAGTGGACCTTGCCGTGGATGTAGGTTCTAATCCATTATGGGAACTAGTCAAACTGACCCCTATTTACTCTCAGTGATGTTCGATCATGCTAATTGTAAACACACACACACACACACACACACTTTCTTTGATTGATTCAATGTAGATTTTAGTTCCGTTCTTTTATCCCATTATTATTTGACTCGTGCTAATGTTTCCGCTTCATCTACTCCCTCCAGCCCTCATCATCATCATCATCATCATCAGCATCATCAATGCCATTTCCATAGCCCTCTGGGTTCTGTTCCCCCCACCCTTTCCACTCCTCCTCTGCCTCCCACCACCACCCCACCCTTCCACCTGTCACTTTCAGTTTATTATGAAAATCTGGTCCTCAAACACACACACACACACACACATATATATATATATATATATATATACACACATACATACACACATTGATTTCATTGTATTTGTTATACAAGTGTTTTTTTTAGTTCAACTTTTAGACCTTTATTTTCATGCTGGAACCCTTCGCCCTCACCTTAATAATAATAATAATAATTGATAGAAAATTAGTGATTCACTAAGAGACAACTGATAATTTTTTTCAGTCATAGGATTGTGGCCAGGGAGGAGCACTACCACCACCATTATTATTATTCATTTAATGTTTTTCCTTCAATGAAGAGATTTTAAACTTTGAGAGAAACAAAAACTTAATTTCAACAAGCATTGAAAAACCTTAATTCACACAAATTAAACTTTTAAGAGATCTTGATAAATTATTATATAAAAAAAAATCTTTGAGTCACTAAATTAAGTACCAGTAAAATAGTGGGGCGGGGGGTCGATGTTATCAACTAGCCCCCTTCCACCAAATTTCAGGCCTTGTGCCTATAGTAGGAAGGATTATTATTAAGGGGGCAAGCTGGCAGAATTGTTAGCATGGCAGGCAAAATGCTTGGTGGCATTTTGTCTTGACATTCTGAGATCAAATCCTGCCGAGGTCGACTTTGCCTTTCATCCTTTCACAGTCGATAAAATAAAGTACCAGTTGAACACTGGGGGTCAATGTAATTGACTGTGCCCCCCCTCCCTTGCACCTGCTGGCCTTGTGCCAAAATTTGAAACCATTATTAGTATTATTATTATTGCATGCAAGGGAATTGGCAGAATCATTAGTGTTGGACGAAATGCTTGGCAGTATTTCTTCCGACTCTTTACAGTCTGGGTTCAAATCCCACTGAGCCCAACTTTGTGTTTTATTCTTTAGGTGGTAGAGAGGGGGGGGCTGATAAATTAGAATCACAGTCAAGACTAGGGTAAATGTAACTGACTGACACACCCTTGCTCAAAATTGCTGGCCCAGAGCCTAAACCAGAAACAATTATTTGTGACACCTGACCCTGTCATCTCCCCACCACCCCCCACTAGTGTCATTAGATATTTGTGCTCCTGTGTAGGTGGTCCTGACTCTGGTCACTTAACGGGGTTAGCCATTTTCCTTCCATCCCTGCACAATATTCATCACACACCCATAAACACACACACCATTTCCATTTGCTCTTTTCAGGACTTTCAGGGAACCAATTATTAAGGGTCTCAGTAAATGCAGTCTTTACCTTCTTCTAGCTCGGCTGTGTCCACTTTCATCCCAGTGGATCAAATAATCCCTACTTCTCATGTTTGGAAGATATATGCAAAGATGTATTACAACAACCTGTCTGAAACTAGTCAGACAGTTTGGTTGTCATTGGTCAGGCAGCAGAAAAGGAAGAAAGACTTTTAGCTGTCTTGAAGAAAATACTAAGAAATTTCCTGATGAAAAAAAACAGAAACACTAATCTTTCAGTCTCCTTGAAATTGTGATGGATTTTTATGATTTATTATTATTATTATTATTATTATTAATAAATAATTAATAAGAATTTAAAACATTCCAAAAAATTTATGTTAAAACCCTTTTTTTTTTTTTTTTTTGCTTTTACTACTTTTGGCAAGCAGCATGGCATAGGGAGTAAAACCCTTGGCAAAAACGAGTCTCTGGCCCTCAGATCAAACTCTTGGTCACATCATAACGATTTCACCAACTTCACTGGTAGCCAGTCTCTCGCCACCACTTACGTCCCTGATCACCCGTTGATGGATAACACCGATCTCAACACATCAACGCTGTCGACTGTTAAGCTACTTCTTACGTTCATTGCAGAGTTTGCTGGGGAACGAGATAGGAAAGGGTCCCTTTTTTTTTTTTTTTTTTGTCGAGCTGAGTGAGATTGACTTAACTGTGTTTATAAGGGGGCAAAAAGAGTAGATACCTGGTCTTTCTAGGGGGGAGAGGATTTTTATGATAGACTAGCATCCCGCACCAAGGAGGTGACCTGGCAGATATTTCCATCTATTAATTAATGATAATAATAATTACACCAGTAATTAAACACCAGTTCGTATGCATTCCTGTGATTTTTGTGAAATGATTAGCTGAAGAGTATCGTGGTAGGAACCTTAAAATTTGTCTCAACACAAAAAGAAGAAAAAAATTTTAATTTACTTGGAAGGAAAAGAAAATATTTTTTTAAATATTTTTTCTTTTTAATTTTGACAAAAATGAAATAAAAATAATTATATGAAATTATTAGAAAGAGAGAGGAAGAAAGAAAGAGTGCCAGAGAAAAATAGAGAGAAAGAGAGAGAGGCAGCAAATGGCTAAATTCTGTTTTTCAAGAAATATTCTTTAACATCCTTAAAACCATTATTGATATTTTTGTGAGTGTGTGTGTGTGTGTGTCTTCTGTAGAATAAATGGTAGATCTTTTTGTTATGGTATGATGCCATTGCCAAAGCAGTGTGACTACAAAATGTTTTATTTCATTTCAATTCAATTCAGTAACAATTTGTAATTTATTAAAATATTTATTGTCCGTGACAAAAAGTTTTTATTTATTTTTTAACTCTTCCCCCAACCAAAGTTTTTTTTTTTTCTTAATCAGAAATTATTGGTGGAGATCTCGAGATGTGTTGCTCTTTGACACTCTCTTCTCTACGAAATAGCGCCCAATAATAATAATAATGTCATCAGTTCCACATCCCTCCCTCATCCCCCATCCCATCCCCCCTGCCTTGTAAATATTTACTAGGGTCAATGTTTAAATTTTAACTAATATGTTTGCGACATGTGTGTCTATATGTGGGGGGGGGGCTTAGTCTTTTGAGATTTGTGAATTGATTTCTGGAAATGAGTGCAGGGGGTGGAGTAACAACAACCGATGTAAAACAACTATAAATCGAAAATATACAAAGCAGAGTATTGGAGACGGTGAGAGAGGTCGAAAGACGGATAGATGCACACACACACACATTGCTAAATTCTTTGATGTCTTTCACATAAGGGAAAGAGATGTGAGATGGGTGGATGGGAGTCAAGTGTTGTTGGTTTTTTTAAAACATGAACTGTTCTATCATAATGATGATGATGATGGGGGGGTGCGGATGACCACTGCCACCCCCAGAAACATTGATGGACTGTTTGGTTCAATCACCCATTTGTGCAGATCTAACAAGGTGCTTGCTCTGCCCTCTCTCTCTCTCTCTCTCTCATCAATGATGATGACAATGTTGTCAATGTGGTGGAGGAGGGGAGGACCTGGGTTCCCATCAGCCCCTTAGCCTGCTTGAAATCTCATCCTACTGTCTTTAGAAACAGAAAAATGTTCTTTTAATTAAAACGAAAGTTTGGAAGAACATGTTAGTTAATGTCGTCTTAGACATGCCTGGACAAAGACAGGATGGTCACATTTGGAATACATTTTGATCATAGATCTTGCACAATGGGGGTGAGCTGGTGGAAGTGGGTTAACAAGAACAATGCCCTCACCTAACAAAACCATTGCACGTTCTGTATACATTCATACATACACATCCAGGAATCTTTAGAATCAAGCTTTCATCTCAATCTTTTCATCCCTTCCTCCTCCTCCTCCTCCTCCTCCTTGTTTTAGAAACTTCTTTATTCAATAATAGATTGCTTTTCTTCCTTTACTCATTTCTATTTATTTCCTTTCAGACCCCTGGGTGGGAGATGGCAGGCATTAGGGTCAGTAGAGCTCCAAGACTGTTTTCACCTTATTGAGTTCTGTCTTACTACAGTGTTCTGAGCCAAAGAGGGGCAAAAATAAAAATGGAAAGGATTAGTTAGGACCCTTATGGGGGGAGGGATAGATACAAAGTACACCACAACATGGTATTGGATCACATCCCTTAAAGTTCTAAGTTCAAATCCAGCCTATGTCACCAAACTGCAAGTGCTGATGCTAATATAATCAGCAATTATCCTTTGAGGGCACTTTTGCCTCCAGTAGGGGCACAGTCCATTGACTGGTACTAAACCTGTAAAAGAGCATATAAGAATGAACCAGGAACAGGTGGGGTGTGCTGGGGTGAGGTTTTAAACTTTAACTAATTATTGGCTCTTTTGCTTTTGTTGGTGGTTCCAGCCATACTGTAGCACTTTTGTACGGCCACAAATCCAGTAATTATCAAGGATGCAGGATTTGTGTGGAGCACATGAGCAGCCAAAGGGCCAAAGGGCCTCATCTGCCTGGGTCTGATGGGGTGTCTGTGGAAGACCTTCTTCCGGGGGCAATTCCATGACATTCTAATTAACCTGTAACTAGGACCCTGGTAGGTGCTACTACACTGGGTCAGAATAGATTGAGGGACAATAGTGGCTAAGAAGGGCAGAGTTTCCATATATATATATGTTTGTTTTTTTTATGATTAGCTATAATTATTTTACATTAATCTGATGGGTTACTCTATACTTTTGAAGAGTACAAATTTATTATTCTTGTACAAGAATGTTGTTGACAGTGACTTTGAAGTTTCAGTCACCTAAGCCATTGTCAGACTATCAATAATCTGTATATAAATGTGTGTATGAATGCACTCTATATTAGAAATCTATGTAATATCCTATCTGGATATTGCACAGACCAAGATCTCCAGTGACAGGCCCCTACTGGTGGTATATGGTAACCTAAGCTACTTAGGGGTTAGGGACTTTGGTTAGGTCGGTTTCAAGTTCTGATATTACAATGTTTTTTACAACATCTCTATGATATATATATACATACATGTGTGTGTGTGTGTGTATATCTGCACAAAACACACACATTTTATTTAATGATAGTGAAGTTACCTACCGTGTGGATTAGCTAATCACCTTCACTTAACAAGAAAAAGAGGAATGGCAAACACATTACATATACAGATGCATATATATATATATATAAGTATATACGCATATATGTATGTATATACACACACACACACCTGTGTGAATAGGTAGGTGGAGGTGGGTTAGCTGTTTACTCGAAACAAACATGTTGATACGGAGTTATTTGCATTTGGATTTGATAGCGAGTGTGGGGTGGAGGTGTTAAGAGAACGACCACCATCACGGAGTTAGGAGACAACATATTTCATGATTTATTTGTACAAGGAGGGGAGGGGCGAGGAGGACCAAACAAACACATCTTCTCCACATGATTCAACAAAATTTCAT